>NW_025999538.1:0-74924 GCF_019419815.1 Pyrus x bretschneideri | reverse complement strand
ATTACATGAAATAGTGGACTTTTGTGTTTTTACAAAGTGACCTCAAAAGTTTGTGTTTTGCAATATAGGCCAATGGTTGAGGTTATTGCTTTTTGGCCCAAATTAGTTTGAGAACAAAATAGTTTTGTATCTTTAAATGAGAATTGGATTTTCATTTCATTTAGCTCCATCTAAATCAATTCTATGGATACAAAAACCAAATGACAATGTTGCATTTAAGTTTAATTAGTTAAAGCGTTAATTAATTAAAGAAAGGGTGATTATGATCCTAAGCCTATGATAATTGAGCTATGTGAAAGGCCGTCTCTCAAATTTGTTTGAACCATGGGAATGTGTAGATTAGATTTTGATTGTAATTTGATATGATCAAATGTTGTAAAAGAGCATAAGCTCTTCTTTAATTTAAAGTAATTTGTTTTGATCAAATGTTGTAAAAGAGCATAAGCTCTTCTTTACTTTGAAGTACTCCTTTCCTTGTTTTATTTGATATGCATGAAATTGGAGTGGTAGGGTCCAACGCCCAATAAGAAAAGACGCCTTAATATGATTAAACGCGTAACTAAAATCAATCACCATCCCTAGACCGAGATCCAACACTAGGCTCATGTTGGATTGAGTCAAAGGTTCATAGTCATCCTAAGGCCCTAAGGCAACTATATAGTCCATCAATGAATGCAAAGCTTATGTTAGTAGTACCATATACTCTTGTTTTAAAACCCGTTTTACAAGCATAGTGGGAGTATCATATACTACTAAATCAATCACAAGGACCAATAGTTGGAATATGACCAAATTTTTTTAATAATATTAAAATACATGCTTATATGTGATGAGACCTAAAACCCTCAACCAAACCATTATTAAGTTGACAAGCGTGATAGTGCTTTGAACACTCTTTCGTGGCCTTCCATCGTGGTAGGCTCCAATTGTTTATGACTCATACACTGACTTTACCCTATAATGGGGGAGTACAAAGTATGTGCTTACACTCAGGAGGAATTCTATATGCATACATGATGAAGTGAGGTAGGCAACGAGTTTAGCCAACATGATATGCTTTTGACGCTACGCTTGAACCCCTACACAAACTAGCACAGTGGGAATGACTTTACTAAGTGCAATGATGCCAACATGATATAATTCTGAGGCATCATTTCTAGAGGCCAAACTAGATGGGTACTTACATGAGATGTAAATGAGTAAGCGTACTCTCTCATTATTATTAACGCTAGCCAACATCATATAATTGTGAGGTGGGCTTGGTAATAGTGAGCCTCCCATATCCTCTTAAGAGTTTCCTCCAAAACTCTCGAATTCCGATGAGGGATATGGAATTTGCCAAAAATAGTGGATAGTGTTATTTGATTTAAAGATCTAGATCAAATGGCTTAAAAGCAATCAATTTATATTCGTTATGTATTTGTTTACTGATATATTTGTAAACACTATCCATGAAGGAAGAATTTTGTCCTAGCTAAGAACATGTGAGAACATTTAAACACATATGCAAACTAATAACACTTTAAAGTAGGCATGCATTAAAAAATAATTCTAAAACCCATGACTTTCAAAGCCTAGTGAATGGTGAACCACAAGACTCTTTAACAACATTAAAGAAAAGAAAGGATTTTGAGATTCATTACCCTTGAAGCTCATCCTTGTTTACACAAGGGGTTCACCCAAGTGGAGGGCCTTCAAGTCACCTCATAGCTCCTTAGATCTTCCTTGTGATTTTCTTCCTTTTGATACTCCTTTGCTCCTTGAGGATGTGAGGAAAGGATCTCCAAGAACACCAAAGGTTTAGTGTCTCTAAGTCTCCACACCTAAGATGTAGTGAGAAGAGAAGATGGATGACTTAGAGAGAATTTTGATGCTAGTAAAATTCTCCCTAAGTGGTCGGCCTCTATAGAGAAAAAGAGAGAAAAAGTTTCTCTTCTTTGCCTCAAGAAAACCCTAGTGAGAAAAAGCTATAAAGATGACTTTATACTACCTCACATGTGAGTAGCAAACTTGCAATTAACCCAAGTTTGCTACCTCAATTAAACTATTTGATTGCTTATCCATCTCATTCATATTTCTTCACTTTCATCCTTACTCGGTGTACAATCCATTAGGTTTCAATTAGCGAGGCAGTGGGCGATTGTTACTCTTAACAATCGATTGTGAATTGAAACTACATTTCAATTCTCCCTTTGATGAAGTTAGTGTTTGCTAATCTTCAGTGCTTCGACAAACCATGATTGACACCTAGCAGTATGTCATGGCTACTTAAGCTAAGTAGAAGTGGTTGGAGAATCTATCCAGTTACAATTACAATGCAATACAGTCCTTCTCTAATGCAATACGGTCCTTCTCTGATACAATACTCTTAATCACATTGTTTAAGTGATAGTTTGTTTCATGTCTGCTATCCAATGTGATACTTCTCTTATATGATTCAATTGAATATGATTTGAAACAAACTTCCTAAGTCATATTCGTATGCTTTGGCCAAAGACTCCCGAATCATATCTAAAAGTATTCTCCCTCCACCATGGAAGGTTAGAGATCCCTTGTTGTGCATTCATATGCCTACAGGACTAGATAGCTTGACCCCAACAATGTCGTGGACACTCTCGATGCAATGCCTTTGACATGATCAAAGATCAAGGACCTAACCATTAGACATCTATGATGCCTCAGGTCAAAGGACTACTTTGCATATTGCAACTTATGAGCTCTTACATGACATGTATGTTCAAACTCTTTTTTGATCGTGGTTTAGTGTACTCAATTACCTTTTAAGCACCTATATGTTTGTCTCAGTGTCCAACACCAAATGACTTGAGACTAGTCATACTCACGCTTGAGTTAATGAAACATATACTAACCTTAGCAGATTGTCAATGCCCAATTGGCAATCCTATGGCTAGGAATGTTTTAGGAATGAACATAAGAGAAAGGTCTCGTTAATCTAACTTACTTAGATCACTTGTCTCGTAGGTTAAATACATTCCTTGGATTTCCTTATTGCTTAAACACATAATACAATAAATAGTGATTAACAATAAGCTTTGCCCTTCATTAAACATATAAAAGTTTAACACAATAAGTATTTCAAAAGCTATTACATCAAATGAGTGGCTTTGTGGGCATACTTCCAACAATCTCCCACTTGCACTCAAAGCCACCTTCCCATGTATCTAATACCCATCTTTTCCATATGGCGGTCAAGTTGGATTTGAGACATTGGCTTCGTTAGTGGATCTACTATGTTATCGGTTGAGGCAACCTTGAGGATGTTGACTTTCCCCTTGGCAGCATATCTTCTAATGATAAAGCGTCTGTCAAAATGCTTGTTCTTTTGATGAGCCCTGGGTTCCTTGGCTTGAGTTATCGCCCCACTATTATCATAGTACAAAGTTACTGGTGATGTAATGGTTGGAACCACTCAAAGTTTAGTAATGAACTTCTTCATCTGGAACGCTTTTTTGCCGGCTTCAGCTGCAACGACATATTCAACCTCCGTCGTGCAATCAACAATTATATATTTTTTCTTGCTTTTCTAGCTGACAGCCCCACCATTCAGAGTGAACACATATCCGGAGTTGGAACTTCTATCATCGACATCAGATTGGAAATCTGCGTCTGTATAAGCTTCCACTCGTAACTCTATTGCTCCTCCATAAACGAGGAACATGTCCTTAGTTCTTCTTAAGTACTTAAGGATCGTTTTGACAGCTGCCTAGTGTTCTGATCCTGGGTCAGATTGATATCGACTAGTAATGCTCACAACATATGCAATATCAGGCCTTGTGCATATCATGGCATACATGAGACTTCCTATGGAAGAAGCATAAGGAATCCTACTTATCTACCGTATCTCTTCAAGAGTTTTCAGTCCCATGGATTTAGAAAGGTGAATTCCATGTCTCACAAGAAGTAGGCCTTTCTTAGATTGTTCTATCTGGAACCTACTTAGCAGTACATAGATTGGGATAATCCAATTAATTTTCTAGATCTATCATGATAGAGCTTTATCCCCAATACATAAGATGCATCTTTCAAATCTTTCATATGGAAGGTTTTGGACAACTATACTTTTACAGAAGAAAGTACTGCAATGTCATTCCCGAATAGTAATATATCATCTACATATAACACTGCATCCCCAACGACGTTTTGATAAACACAATTGTTGTCTTCATTTTGAGTAAAACTAAACGATTTGATTTGAGTGTCAAAACGAATATTCCAGCTCTTGGAGGCTTGCTTAAGTTCATAAATGGACCTCTGAAGCTTACATACCTTAGTCTTTTCAGACTTCGACACGACACCTTTGGGTTGAGTCATATAGAGCTCTTCCTTTAGGTAGCCATTCAGAAAGGTCGCCTTCATGTCCATTTTCCATATCTCATAATCATGGTACATAGCTATAGCAAGCAAAATCCGAATGGACTTAATCATGGCTACAGGAGGGAAGGTTTATTCATAGTCAATCCCTTCTCGTTGCCTGTAACCCTTGGCTACTAGTCTAGCCTTATAAGTCTCCATGTTCCCATCAGTGCCTATCTTCTTCTTGAATACACATTTGTTTCCAACAGGTACTATACCTTCTAGAGGGTCTATAAGAGTCCAGACCTGATTTTCATACATGGAATCCATCTCAGACTTCATGGTATCTTGCTATCTCTTTGAATCAATGTCGGACATTGCTTTAGTGTAGTCTCTAGGGTCCTCCTTTGTGTCATTGTCACCTAGAAGGTGCAATTCCCCAAAGTCATTATCCAAGCCATACCTCTGAGGTGGCCTACTGACCTTTTCAGATCTACGTGGAGCTAGAGGTTCAGGAACATGGTTGTCCGTTTGTTGAATGCTTGTTTATGGTTCATTAAGAATTTCCTTTAATTCTATCGTTTTCTTGCTACTTCCATTGAGAACGAATTCTTCCTCGAGGAACATAGCAATTCTAGCAACAAGACTTTCTGGTTGTCAGGGTGATATAATTCGTATCCCAAGGTCTGTTTGGAATACCCCACAAAATAGCACTTAAGAGACCTTACTTCAAGCTTGTCTACTTCAAGCCTTTTTACGTAAGCTGGACAACCCCTAATCATAATATGATTAATATTTGTTCTTTTGCCATGCCATATCTTATATGGTGTTTGTGGAACTGACTTGGAAGGCACTCTATTTAGCAAATAAGCTCCTCTTTGTAGTGCATATCCCCAGAACGAAACTGGTAGGTCAGGAAACTCATCATAGAATGAACCATGTTCATCAAGGTTCGATTTCTCCCTTTAGAAACTCCGTTATGTTGAGGAGTTCTTGGTGGAGTCCACTGTGATACTATTCCGCACTCTCTCCAAATCGTTTGATGTGTATAATACAATTTAAATAAGTTTCAAGAGGGATAGTGGGAGTTTAACGGACCATGACTATTGTAGTCAATACAGAAGTCAAATGAAGAAGGCGAAATAACTCCAAGGGAATAAACTTTCTTTATGAAAGGATGGACATTGGATAGGGTATTTGCAAGAAATGTCTTGCAAGTGTCAAGAGCACACATTTCAAATGTGTGGTAAATTGTTCTTGAATAAGTTCAAAACAATTGGTTCTTTTACTTGAATGCTTGATTCCGTATTAGTAACTATGTTTTACAATCATTGTAAAAGTGTGGCTAATAAGAATTAGAAGATTAATGAGAGAAGAGAAAGTACTTCACATTCGGAACATGAATAAAATATAGATCTCTGCCAAAGCAGATTGTACTTACTTCCTCATATGAACTACTAAAGAAATTGGAAAAACAAAGATTGTCCTTACATTCCAATTTGAATAAGGAACATAATTCCATCACTATAAAATATGGATGAATGTTTTGTTTGACAAATCATTGTTCTTTATTAATGAATGATTAGATTATTGTAATCTAATTGATTGTCTCTATAGTAGAGATGATGAGGTAGAGTTAACTGTTTAGAATAAAACGATGCTTAAAACCCAAAAGGTTGCAAGGTAGTGACTAATCCCACTGAGTTGTGACACCTCTAAAACATAAATTACAAGTTGGTCATAAATGGATGCTTTGGATCGTTAGATCTGGATCCAATGCCTTCTTGTTAAAATGGTATAGGGGCGGAATGTTCGAATCTTTATTCTTTTGGAAAGAATAAAGAATCACAAAGTTGTTGAGGTTAATTCACTTAGATGTTAGTGGCACTTGTCCACAACATAATACTACTCATGTTGTATGACATTCACCGAAGATCGCTCTCGGTTGGACTATCGTTTATTTTGAATAAACACAAGTCCGAATACTTTGCAAAAGGTTTCAAAGAATTGAAGAATGTAAGTTGATGAGTAAGACGTCTAAAGTATTTCCCTCCTTAGATTTGATCCAAGGAAAAATAACACTTTAGAAGAGTTTCCATGAAAGATATGAAAGAAAGTAGCATCATAAAATAATGGATTTCTCCATTGAGAGAAGAATGAACTCGAATAAGATTTAGTTTGTTGGAAGTTATCAATTACCCATATATAGGATATATACTTCTAAGACAATATGATTGTCATTTAGAAGATCTTCCAAAATTATTCATAACTCCATAGGATGTAGTTGGAAAGAAAGACAAGTATTAAGCGTGTTAAGATTTGGGGTTGTGTGCTAATAAGCAATATTTGTTTGTGAACAATCTTGTGGGATATCCTTAAATTAACCTTTGGATATCACTTCTATAAACCAATTAACAAATGTTGTTTGTTGGGTTGTTCATTGCAATCTTACTTCCTCTAGGTCACTCATCTCTTCATCAATGCTTTCCTTGGTGTGGAGACTTAGAGGTTCTCTATTTTGGGAACTTGGAGAATCCATTCTACCATCCTCATCCAAAAAATCCATGGAGCTAAGAAGTAAGAAATGAAGGCCCTATCTCATGGGTAATGTTTTGTTTTTGAGTGCATACAAGCATGATTCTGCCTTTTAATTGTTAATTGCATGCATAGATGTTGCTCAAATGAACTAGTTTTCACAAATATTTCCTTCACCCACTTGGACCCATATTGACACGTGGCGCCCAATCATTGTCCACGTGGGGGCCACATCCTTTGTTAACGGAGGTTCTGACGGAAAACTTAACGGACGTATGAAAGTGTCTTAGAATTATGACTTTAGGTACCAGATTGGGATGAAAAGAACTTTATGTATGAAATGTTGAAAACCAAGAAACTTCATGGTAGTAAACTGAGATTAACCCTATATCTATTTATGCAGTAATTTGATTATGCGATAATTTTTTTTTTATTTTCACTTAACTTTTCTTAAGTTGATTTTTGGACGTGTTATTTTAAATTTTTTTTGAACCTTTCAACCTAAAAACGTTCAAATTTTGATAAAGTTAGATTTCATCACTTATGAATCATTTGTTGGATTAGTTTATCTTATCTCAATCTCATCTGTTGAAAGATACAAACCCGTACTTCGCCATCTGAAATAATTTGATTTTCACGCAGAACAACAATTTACCTAGCACCAATTGGTAATTTACCAATGCCCATGAATTACAAATACACACAACCAAATGTTTGATCACATAATAAGGGGCATTTTAGGATTATAAAATTTTGTAATTTGAGTCATAAAGCAAATTTAATGAAATTTTTTTGGTTAAAACCCAATAAACGGGTTTAAGTGAAGAAAAAAATATATACGATGTGTTATAGTTTTAAGAGGGAAATATAAAATTTTAGATTAATAAAAGTAAGCCTTTTTAGTAGAATAGCTTATATCATTTTTTATCTTAAGCATTAAACATACAAACAAAATGTAGGAGGATCTTTGGAACAAAAATATGTAAGGAAAAAGAATTCAAAAAAAAAACAAAAAAAAAGAATAAAATGAGAGTATAAGTGTATTCAAAGTGGAGGAAGAGTGATAGAATTTGGCTCACATGGGTTGCTACTTTTCTCGTGAGACCCACTGTTTTTTGGGGCTAGATGTAAAATTTTGTGCTACCCAAGAAAGGAAGTTGTTAGTCCAAGTGGTGGATCTAGCCCTATTTTCTAGCTCATTGGGCAAAAAATTTCTTGTTAATGCTTAAAATGTAATAGCCTCTTGAAGGATGAAGCCCCCATTGGGGATGCTCTTAGAGCATCCGCAATACATGGGAAGAGCATATGCAATGGGGCTTATCCTCCTTGAGGCTACTACATATGTAACTCTAGTGAAAAATTTCATACCCAATGGGTCGAAAAATGGGGCAACATCTACCACATTGGCTAGCGACTTCAATCCTTGGGTAGGAAAAAATTAGGCTACATCTAGCCCAAAAAAGTAGGGAACCCATACCAAATTGAGGGCCTAGTCTTTTTTTTTTTTCCATTTGTTTGTTTAGAAATGGGTGGGCCCACTTTTAATTCCAAAACATGATTTTATGGGTTTCTTTTTCAACTGTTTGTTTGATTAAGAAAACATATACAAACAACGACTTTTTTTTTTCTTTTAATTTTTGTGTATTATTGATTAGAAAAAAAATGTTGTGCTTTGTGTTTAATTTTCTAGATTGAAGAATTCATTTAAAAAAAAAAAAAGTGGTGAAATTTAACATTGGTAGTTTAGGGACCTGAACTAAAAATATATAAACAAACAACATATCTAAATTGTGATAAGATAATCCAATCCAATCCAATGATAGTTATGAAATGAAAATCTTGATTGATTTTGGAGAATATGTCAATCAAAGAAATAAACCAATGGATGAGATTGAGATGAGATAATCCAATCCAATGGTTGCTATGAAATGAAAATCTTGTTTGATTTCGGAGAATGTGCTCATGAAAGACATAAACCAATGGATGAAATTGAGATAAGATAATCCAATCCAATGGTTGTTATGAAATGAAATCTTATCTTGTCTGATTTCATAGAAACAAACCAACAGATGAGATTGAGATAAGAGAACCTACAACGGTGCATGAGTGATGAAATCCAACTTTGTCAGAATTGATTTTCTTTAGGTTGAAAAGTTCATAAATAAAAATTTAAGACAACACGTCAAAAAATCAAGCTAAGAAAAGTTAAGACAAAATAAATTGTGAGGCTAAGCCTACCCCATCTCCTTAGTGTAGATAATATCATTTGCTAATAAAAAAAGACAAAAATAAATTTACCTCGTAATCAAATTACTACATAAATAAATTATAGCCCAATATAGAGCCCCGAAAAGTATATAGCCCCTTATTGGGAGGGATCCTTTTTTAGAGCCCAAAAGATTCTTCGGAGCTCTAAATTGGGCTATATCCACCACTTTTCTAACCCCATATAGAGCCCCTCATTGGGGATGCTCTTAGAATCAGAGGGATGTCGGCCAAAGGCTCTTCGATGATCAAGTTAGTAAGCAATTTAAGATACTCAAGCAATAGGCAAGAGAATAAAGTAGCGATAATTGTGTTGCCAGAGATGAACCCTTGAAGGCTGTATTTATACTAGTAAGGAGAGAGTCCTTTTAGAATAAAAAAATATGTATTAAACCAAGAGAATTCCAAAGGATATCTTGGAATAAGTATTACATCCTCTTATGAGTATGACTACCTATGTAACACGCTAAATACCTAATATTGTAGAAATCCCAAAGAATATAGGAAACCTGACCGATTTCATACTAGATTAGGCTTCTGCATCTTATGGAACAAGAATGGTAAATTTCAACAAGACGACGGACTTCGCCCACTTATCCGGATCAGGTTGATGGTGGCATCACCGGTCCATTAGTGCAGCTCTGTGATTGAAATTGTTGAGTCCATTCTTCTAGGATCGTCTATAAATATCTTGGATTTCTTCTTTGGCTTCTTCATAGTTCATAACTTTCAAACCCTTGCCTTTATTCTAAAATTTCCACATAACTCTTTGCTTTCTTTTGTCTGAAATTTTTATTGTGAAATTCTTTTTCCAAATCTTTCAATTTAAAAAATGTCTTTTTTCAATGTTCTTCCTACCCTTGCCACCAACTACGACTAGCATTTCGACCCTCCAATGGTCATAGTGTGCAGCAAGGAAGAAGAGGAAGTTTTCGTGAGCTTCAAGGGTATGAAAGCTCAAATATCTGGTCTTTAATTTGTAAAAAGTCATGGTTCACCACTCACTAGGCTTTAAATTTCATGGGACTTAGAATTGTCTTTTAGTGCTTACATGCTTTAATAGATATTTTGTATGCTTGTATGCTCAAATGTTCTCAGTTAGTTAAAAGTTTTTCTTCACCTCTTTAGTGGGCTAGCCATCTAGGAGAACTTTCACTAGCATCAAAGCTTCTCTTAGTTCATCCATCTCCTCTTCACATCATACCTTGCTGTGGAGACTTAGAGATTTCATTCTTTTGGAACTTGGAGATTGTGGTCAACACATTCACATGGAGAAAAGATCCACATAGCAAGGACAGTGGGTGATAACCTTGTGAAAACAAGGATGTGCTTCAAGAGTATGATGCTCAATATTTTCTACTTTCATTTTGTGTTGAATTTTGGTTCACCACTCATTGGACTTTTGAATTTCATGAATTAAGATTTGTTTTGAGTTCATGTAGACATTAATTATGTCTCTAATGTTAATTTTGATGTGTTGCTCAAATAATTTTAAATGGACAAAGTTTTTCCTTCAAAAATTTTGGCATATGAGAATTGGGGCTCTAACTATATATAAAGGGAATAAAACCTAGTTACTATATAAGGACTGCATAGTAATTTTCATGCATTGTGTTGGCGGACCAAGATTACCCTTGATATGACATAGTGACGGTAATGTGATGTGGAAGCATGCTTTTCTTTGGACTCCAGTTAGGGGTCTAACTCGATCTTGACTTCTGTGTGTATTATACACTAAATAATGGGTCAACCTCTTTTCTTTATTCACTCTTATGCCATTATTTCATTATTGTAGCAGGGTCCACAATGATTTTGACATTTTTGTCTGATTATAATACATTATTTTGCATGATGCTATTTGTAATGACCCGTCTCCAAAAGTTACAGCCTTTATAATTTTAAATGTGAAATTTCGAAAATGCCCTTCGAGGTAAATGCATTGACTTTTGTTGACCACCTTGTCAGGTTATGTAAGATTCATTTTCTTGGTGTATCCTCGTATTACTTGTCGTTACGGACGTGTGAGTGCAAACGGAATGCAATTTGGAGTTATAACAAAAGAGTTATGAATGTTTAAAGTTAGGGGCATTTTAGTAAATTAATTAATATCAAGAAAGCTCCAGATTTTTGGAGCAAAATCTGGAAAGCCATGTGTGTGGCCCAGATTAAAAGGAAGAAATGATGGGCGGTAAAGATGAGAGATAAATGAGAGAAGGGAGGGGCGGGATGCGCATTCAGAAGAGGAGAGAAAAGAGGGTGACCAACTGGTGAGGAGAGAAAGGAGAGAAAGGAGAGAAGGGGAGAAACCCGCCAGGTTCCCCTTGACCCGTACCCAACTCGGCTTCTCCACACCTTCCGACACCTTTTTCAGGCAATTTTACGGCGAATCACCCCCATCCATCACCTGGAAAACATTCCACTACCCTCCCTCTTCCTTTTCCACCTAAAATTATAATGAATTTGGTTGTATTTTGGGGAAAGCATCCTGACGGGAACCATGGGTGCCGTGAGGACCCTTAGTCGAGATCCACCAAACCTGAAGTGTTTTGATTCAATTAACACCACTAATAGACTCTCCATGAACCCAGAAACAAAGCCTAGGCATTGGTTGAGGCATCAGAGCTTGTTTGGAGTCGAATCATGAACCACCCATTTCTAGGGTGCTGACGGTTTTCGTGAAATTAGGGCTTTTCCCAGCTATGAAAGTTGCTCTACTCATTGGGATCTTCATTTTTGTGAAGTTTAAGAATTTTTAGACGTCCCCTAACCTTCCTAGGCTAAATTTGAGTACCCTGATTCCATTGGTGAAGTCCAAATGATGAATTTCCGTCATTTGAACATAGTTCCATTAAGGTCCGCCGCTTGATTATTATAGCAATCGATGATCCGACCGTTGGATCATCACCAAACTTTGATACGTTATAATACATAGTATTTGAGGATATTAGAAACTTATGGATTGGGAATCCAATGTATGGATCTTCCCGAATAGGATACGTAAGTTAGATGTTCTATTGATAAGAATTCTATGACATGATTTGATAATTGTTCTAGGGGCCGATCGTTCATGACGCCTTAATGTTTGTGCTAGTGAGTTGTAGCGCGAACTTCAGGTGAGTGGGCTTTTAGTTTTCTATATATATATATATATACGTATAAATACTTTACATTTTCCCAGAAATGTTTTTGAAACGAGTGTATTCTTTTAAATGCCATGTCATGCTTGCATTTCATTTTATTATATGCATTGGTATGTATATGCATATTATTGTATGACGCTGCAGAGGCCAGGTAAGTTTTAGATGAGTATTGTATGATGTTAGTGGTTGCAGTGGTTATGGTTATACGTAGAGGCATGTAAAGCTCATTATCCTGCACCCGGGTGTTAGTGCTCCCGTTCGTGGCCAGGGCATAGTCCTTCATGTGATGTTCACCTCCCCACCGCACGCTCACCTTGGATCCAAGTTTGGTGCACAGCCCTGTCGTACAAACCACATTAGGTGGTTCGGACTCGTAGGTGACTCGTGATTATTCGCACAGCCTTCACATGATCGTAGCACTTGAGCGTACTCATTTACACCCTGCCTTATCATACAGACCACATTAGGTGGTTTCGACTCGTGTCAGGAATTGGTTAATGAGCTATAGGTTCAGCCTTACAGGTCACGTTAGGTGACTCCGGCTGGCATATCATTTTACATTGATTTATTTCACCTCGCTTACTTATTTTATTGCTGAGATACTTGACATGGCATATGCTCGGTTTTCACTACTCTCGAGCATGATTTCTATATACATATTTATTATTATTTTCTGGAAAATTATATGGGTTTTACGGCGAGGGGTTATAATATTTTCAAAAGGTTTTTATTAAAAACTTTATTTTCAAGCCCACTCACCCTTGTTTTGCGCCCCTCTAGGTTTTAGCTACTGAAGGTTCGTATTCACTAGTATTCTTGGCAAATCTCAGTATAGGTGGCTACCTTCGAGGTATGATCCTTACCCACATTACTGTACTTTACTTATGCTCTGATGTTGTGTGTGAAATGGATTCAACCCCGCTCACAGTGCACTCTTGTCTTTAGGTACTTTTAGGTTTAAATGTATTCAAATTTTCCACATCACTACACTTTATGGCTTCGTCACCTTCCAGGTGTCGGCCAACACAACTCGATTCGGAGTCCTAGTGGACATTTCGGGTCGGGGTATGTCACTATTCATCTTATGCTACTTTTGCTAATTTGTTGCCTACTCTTCAAGCTTCCATTATGTTGTCGATGTTATGTAGCTCTTCTTCTGTCAAATTGTTCCAGTATTGTTCATCACCTTCTACTAGCTCTTCATCTCTTTCTCTAACTTCTTTCACCTTGTAATACATATCTTCTGTTTCTCCTTTGAAATTTTGAGGCCTCCAGTATGGCTGATGGCGGGCTTTTGACTTGTAAATATGCATTTCTTCTTTTTCTGCTACTAATATCATATCGTACCTAAAATCTTCAAACTCATCTAAGGCAAACATTTAGATCCCTCAAAATTTTAGAATATTTTTGTATGAGGAAGTCCACCTATGTGAGGAGATATGGGATAGTCTAAAGGACTCTTCATTAATCATGGCTATATGCCTAGCTTTCTCCTTATGCATATGCACATACCAATTTGGAGGACTACTAATAAAACTTATGCAAATTTCTTTCCACTTTTCTAGATAATCTTCTGCTACTTTTATAAGCTTTTCAGGAAATGATTCTAGTTGGGAAATATGGTTAATGAATATTTTATCAAGATAGCCAAACTCTAATAGTAAGGCAGAGGTAACTTCTACCACATTATGCTTTTTTTTTTTTTTTTTTTTATGCTCATAACTAAAATGCAATGGTGTCACATCCCGGCCCGGGGCGGATCACTTCCCGGGCCCACTCCACCATCGTAGCACGATATTATCCGCTTTGGGCTTACCATTCCCGCACGGTTTTGTTTTTGGGAACTCACGAGCAATTTCCCAGTGTGTCAACCATCATGGGATTGCTCTAGCCCCCTTCTCGCTTAACTTTGGAGTTCCAACGGAACCCGAAGCTAGTGAGCTCCCAAAAGGCCTCGTGCTAGGTAGGGATGGGAATATACATTTAAGGATCACACCCCTGGGTGATGTGGGATGTCACAATCCACCCCCTTAGGGGCCCAACGTCCTCGTCGGCACACTACGGCTAGGTTTAGGCTCTGATACCAAACTGTCACATCCCGGCCCGGGGCGGAACACTTCTTGGGCCCTCTCCACCACCGTAGCACGATATTGTCCGCTTTGGGCTTACCATTCCCTCATGGTTTTGTTTTTGGGAACTCGCGAGCAACTTCCCAGTGGGTCACCCATCATGGGATTGCTCTAGCCCCCTTCTCGCTTAACTTCGGAGTTTCAACGGAACCCGAAGCCAGTGAGCTCCTAAAAGGCCTCATGCTAGGTAGGGATGGAAATATACATTTAAGGATCACACCCCTGGGTGATGTGGGATGTCACACATGGTGTAAAATTTCTCATGTTAATCCTGGCCATAGCTATGCTAAACTCTGGTTTACAAATACAATTCTTTGTATTATCACAAAGACATGGTGGATACATCTTTGTAATAATATCCATCCCTGGTTTTGGATCAAAGATGGACTGATACAAAGCATATTGTAATTGTAAGTGTAACTCTTTCATGCATTGTGATACTCTGCTCAGGATCTCATTTTGCATATCTAGTGGCATTATTCATAATTTTTCTTTAGAAATTTCTTCTAATAGGTGATTGTTAAAAACCAACACACAAATTAAACCCTATAAATTATGTAGTCGTAGTACGAGTAAGTATGGATCGTTCTATTCCAAGGATTAGAAGGGATGCTAATCAATACAAATTAAACTTATAAAACTGAAAACTAAGTTAAACTAACATCAAAACAATGAGGGGGGGGGGGAGATTTTGGACGAATTTAATGAAAACAAAATTAAATGGCAGCAAGTAAATTAAGTTGTGAATTAATATGGATGAAAGGATAGCTGAAGGATTCTTCTCCACACATGAATCATATGCTTACAAATCGATTTCCAGTTATTCTTCTTATAAACCATGAATGACAATGCCCCAAATTAATTATGGATAGCACTAATTAACTCTCAGATTTTCCTAAGTTCATTGAATTGGACTCAGCGACGCAACCAAATTATTCTTCTAAAGTTCCCTAACTATGAAAAGCATGATAGAGATACATCTCAAAGATCATTAAGTTATGTGAAAATCATAAGCAGTGACAAAGCATTCGTAACTATGAAAAGCATGAAACTCCTGCCAAGAATTTACTTAACTCAATCATGACTAGTGACTTTTACTACTTACAAATATAAGTTCATAACAATTAGGTGAAATTCCCTTATATTTTAGCATCAAATCCCTGCATGCAAACTAAGTGTGCACCCTTAATAAACATACAATAATAAGTTCTCTATAAAGTAGATAAGTAAATCACATTCATGTTTTATGAAACAATAACTGAATATAATCAATTTATATAAAACATATGATCATGGCTTCGAATTCACCTCTAACTAAAAGGAAACTTAGTTACACATGTTCATCATAACTGAAAAACAATCTAAAATAAACATTGAAACTTAAAACAAAGACAGAAAGAACTCTAAAAATTCCAACAACTTCAATGGATGAATGGTAGGCATGACACACCCTAAATCTCTGCAGGAATTTCATATATATAGGGGAAAATGGCTGAATCTAAGGAGGAAAGGGTTATGGCATTTTTGAGTTATTTTAGGACTCTAAAAATCAGGTAGAAAGTGTTGGAATGTGATTAGGATTCCTCTTTGCAGCTGGAGATAAAATAAGATAACGTTGGATAATATAGGATAAGGTAGGATAAGATAATGTTCCTCTCCAACTAGGATTCCTCTTTCTTGTGTAATTCCTTGCCTTCCAAGCCTCAACTTTAATTTCTCCAGATTTTAGCACATGTCTAGCACCATTTAAACACCAAAAATGTTCAGCCTATATGCTATCCACGCATGCTATCCAATCCAAGTCCAAAACTACTCCAAATTGCTCCATTTTACTATTTATTGTCATCTTTACCAACTGGACCTACAATAATACTATAATATCTTAAATTACCAAAATAAATAGAAATTAACTAAGTAAATACAAAGAAATAAGATAACAAAGTTGCATAAATATGCTCCTATCAATAGGATATCATTTATTATTAAGTCTAAAGATATATTCCTAAGAAAACTTTCATATCTTTTTTGCTTTTCTTTGTCACTTAGATGCTGATGCTGCTCATTATTTTGATGCTGCTCAATCTCAATGTCTTCTTCTAAGAGTTCAATCGTAATCTCTTCTATGGGCTCATTAGCCTCTTGTTCTATGGGTTCCATAACCTCTTTTTCTTTATTCTTATGCTCATCAGTTTCCAAACCTATTTTCAATTCTCTTTTCAAGGTGTCACTTACCTTTTGTTGCATTATAAGAGATTGGAGTTCTTGGTTCATTTTGGTAAACTTACTAGGTAATGACTCATGGTCTCTAGAAATGACTTGAAGGTTATGCTCAATAGAATGAATATGATGCTGGCTTTGATGGATACTAAAATTAAAACTATCAAACTCTTATTCTAAGGCTCTAATTAACTTTTCATGACCTAACCTCATGCTTGGCTGTTTGATTTGGATATTCCAAAAATTATCTAGGAGAACTTGCTACCTACCAGAAAGCCTAGGTACTCTTGACCTATATCTCGGAGTTGGATTTCTGATTCCTTCAACAATATTGCCATTAAAGTTAAAGGTTGGTACTGGTGGTGATGCTGGTCTACTTATGCTATTTTGGAATCCATTGAATGGTGGAGGTCCATGGTACATCATTATGCTATTGAAAGATGTTCTTCTGCCTTGTGGTCTTGTGCCAATTGAGGATGATGGTCCATAATATTCCATTCCTGTTGAATAAATTAATCTTGATAAGATATCAGCTAATATATTGTCATTACCTTTTATATATTCAAAAATTGGTTTAAAACCATTTCTTATAATTGAATCAACAAAATTAACCCATCTTTTGACTGCCTGTTTATTAGCATATATCTTGTTATAATAAGAAACTATATTTTGAGAATATGTTCTAATAGTAAATACTTCATTATGTAACAATAAAGAAAAAGCCTCAAGTGAGTTAATTATTCCTAAAATTTCTAAATCAGTTGATGGTAATCTTGACTGTACATCACTAAATTTTCCTGATGAATATATACAAACTTTTTCGTCAGACTTTGGAGACTCCTTATGTTTTTTCTGGTATAGTATACCTGCCCATCCTAATGATGAAGCATCTATTTCAACTATTTTGTAACCATCATCTAATGGTAATGTTAATGGCTTAAGTTTAGTAATTTCTTCCTTTATGTTTTTAACTAATTTAATATCTTCACTATTAAAATACTTTTTTCTAGTTTTGCTAGTTTTACTATGTAATACTCCTATTTTTCTTCCTAAATCAGGGATAAAATTTCTTGCATAATTTAACAACCTAAAAATGCTTGTAAATGTTTTTTGTCTTCTAACTTATCTAGAAATTCTAAGAACTTTTTAGCTGTATGATCTTGTAATTGTATTGTAACTGACTTGATATACATTCCTAGAAATTTTATATCTTGCTATTCTAATATTTTATTTTTGCTAATCACAATTCCATTTTCGATAAATTCTTGTAAAACTATCTCTAAATGCTTCCTATGTTCATTTCTATTTTTACTATGTACTAAAATATCATTTACATAAACACTACAACATTTATCATATTTCTTGAAAATTTAGTCCATCTTTCTTTGAAAGATTGATTGTAAGATCCCACATCGCCCAGGTGAGTGATCCTTATATGTATATTCCCATCTCTACCTTGCAAGAGGCCTTTTGGGAGCTCACTGGCTTCGGGTTCCGTAGGAACTCCGAAGTTAAGCGAGAAGAGGGCTAGAGTAATCCCATGATGGGTGACCCACTGGGAAGTTGCTCGTGAGTTCCCAAAAAACAAAACCGTGAGGGAATGGTAAGCCCAAAGCGGACAATATCGTGCTATGGTGGTGGAGCGGACCCGAGAAGTGATCCGCCCCGGGCCGGGATGTGACAATTGGTATCAAAGCCTAACCCTGGTCGTGGTGTGCCGACGAGGACGTCGGGCCCCTAAGGGGGGTGGATTATAAGATCCCACATTGCCCAGGGGAGTGATCCTTATATGTATATTCCCATCTCTACCTCGCACGAGGCCTTTTGGGAGCTCATTGGCTTCGGGTTCCGTAGGAACTCCAAAGTTAAGCGAGAAGGGGGCTAGAGCAATCCCATATGGGTGACCCACTGGGAAGTTGCTCGTGAGTTCCCAAAAAACAAAACCGTGAGGGAATGGTAAGCCCAAAGCAGACAATATTGTGCTACGGTGGTGGAGCAGGCCCGGGAAGTGATCCGCCTTGGGCCGGGATGTGACAATTGGTATCAGAGCCTAACCTTGGCCGTGGTGTGCCGACGAGGACGTCGGGCCCCTAAGGTGGGTGGATTGTAAGATCTCACATCGCCCAGGGGGAGTGATCCTTATATGTATATTCCCATCTCTACCTCGCACGAGGCCTTTTGGGAGCTCATTGGCTTCGGGTTCCGTAGGAACTCCGAAGTTAAGCGAGAAGGGGGCTAGAGCAGTCCCATGATGGGTGACCCATTGGGAAGTTGCTCGTGAGTTCCCAAAAAACAAAACCGTGAGGGAATGGTAAGCCCAAAGTGGACAATATCGTGTTACGGTGGTGGAGCGGGGCCGGGATGTGACATTGATGGAGCATTTTTAAGTCCAAATGGCATAACGAGCCACTCAAAATGTCCTTCTGGACAAGTAAAAGTTGTCCACTCAATTGATTCTTTTGCAAATCGTATTTGCCAAAATCCTGATTTACAATCAAATTTGCTAAAATATTTACTCTTTTGAATTTTATTTATAAGCTCATCCTTATTTGGTAACTTATAACTATCTTCATATATATTATTATTTAATCTTTTGTAATTATAAACTATTCTAGCCTTACCTCTCTTTAGTTCTGAATGTTTTCTCACAATAAATGCTACTGATCTATGTCTAGACGTAGAGGGTCTAATTACTTTCAAATTTAACAACTCTTTTATTTGCTGCTCAAATTCTTGTTTGTCTATTAAACTAGAAGGCATATCAGTTGTCTTTATGGTTAAATTTGGATTAATTATATCTAATTTTCCTTTTTTGTTTTTTTTTATTCCAATGTAACTGTGGATCTTCTCCTATAATTCTAGTTTGTTCTGCTAATTGTAATAATTCTTCTAAACTCTTTGGTTTACTTAACTATAATATTTCTATCTGGTTTCCTTCTTCTAAAATTGGATATTCATGTTCAAATATTTCTTCATCAAACTCTTCTATGTTATTATGCTCATCATTTTCTTTTGAGTTTTCTAAATAATAACTATCTTGACCTCTAAACTCTTCCATACTTATGCTTTTGTATGCTTCTTCAATATTATTGTAATGCCTCTTTTGAAAAACATTATGTTAGGATTCATAAATAAAAAAACCTTGCAAACTTTTCAAAAAGTTTAATCCTAAAATAAATGGATATGAACCTACTGGTGAAATAAATGTTAGTGGCAAATTAAATTGTTGTTTTTCTACTTTAATACACTCATTATTAATACAATGTGTTAAATAAACTGGTCTCTCATCATATTGTGTTATTCTCACTGGTTTTGCTATTTTTGTCTGTATTTTTCTGGTACTAACTCTTCTCTTATGACACCCGTTGTACTCCCTGTATCTATCATAGCTGTTGTTTGTATCTTATGTTCTTTTGCTAATTCTATTTCACAATTTATCATAATTAAAGAACTATTTTTTGGCATTCCTATACTATAAACAATATTTCCTAATATTTTAGTAGTTTCTTATGATTCTGCTGAATTAACTTATAATAACCTATTACGATAACACTTTTCACACAATATTGAATATATATTATAATATTTATTTGCAACTAATTTACTACACTTATGACATTTTTCTAGCCAACCTAAATTAATGTATTTATATTCTTCTTCATGTTGTTCTTCTATGAATGCACATATATACTCTTCTAAATCACTATTTGTGCTACTTAAATTTTCAAAATCTGAATCTATTATGAGAGCCTGTCCCGAATCATTTGTACCGTAGGTGTGAAATAACGATTTTGCCCATGGACGTTAATTTGTGTTGTAGGGTGTTTGGTTTGTTTTGTTTTTGGTTAGGGGGGCTGCCATCTGGACCACACACTCACATACACCCATCTCCTTCTTCCCGTGACTCTCTCTCTTTCTCTCTTTCTCTCGGATTTCATCCGTACAAGTGGTACGATCACTCTTCAAACTACCTTCATCTTTCACGGATTGATGTCGAGGAGTTTACTTTTGTGTTCTTTGTGAACTTAGGAGCTCATCCATACCCTTAAACCAACGTGAAACCTTCGAAAACCCAAAAATCATGGAACCCCAATTTGGTGCACTGCTCATGCACACGTGATCGTGAGGTTTTTAGAAGTTTTTAAGGTTCTAGGAAGCTTTAGGACGTCTTCACGAAGCTTGGGGAGTAATTTTGAAGTGTTTTGGACGTCAGGAAGCTCGAGTTCATCGAGTTACAGGTTCCGCCGGATTATCGAGGTTTCTCTGGCGAGATTCCATTGGTTTTAGGTCCCCAAAGTGGTAAGGTTTTGTTCTACTCGTTGTAAGCTTCATTTTGGTACAAATTTCATGGAATTTGGTTGAGAAATGAAGAAGATATTAAAGGTTGAAATTTTTCCCAGTTTCCGACGAAATTCATGTTGCAGACGGCGGCGACTTGCAAGGCTCACCGGAGAAGGAGGAGAATATTCCGTCAGAGTTAACAGAATATTCTAACAGCTTCAGGTAACGGCCGTTAACGTCTGTTAGGGTTTTAACGAAATATTCCCTAATGCTGTTAGGGTTCCACACGCATGCCAGGCACGTGCCAGTGCATGGCCGATGCGTCTGGCCTTGCCTTGGTCGGCGCATGGGAGGATAGAAAATTATTTTAAAAATATGAGGGTGTTCGTGGGATTGAGTAGATCACGTCGGTATATTCAAACACCCCATTTCAGCAATGTATGAGAAGTTATTACCTAAGGTTGGTTATGTGAGTTAATTTGACAGTTTTATAGTTGTTTCGCATATAGGTGAGGACTATCCGGAGGACGAGCGCAGCCATGTGAAGGTCGGGGCTTACGATCCTTCTACGTATCAGTGAGTAGGCTTTTGTTTTCAGTATATATATATTGATTGGTATCTTTCCAGAAATTACGTTTTATATGGTTTTATAATTGAAATGCCATGTCAAATATCGTTGATATTATTATTGTGATTGTGTTGGTTATGCTTTGGTGCCGTAGATGCTCAGGTAAGTCAGGTGAGTATGTTGTTAGTGATAGATGTGGTGTTGATGAGATTGAGTTATAGCTTATATTCCTGCACCTTAGTGATTGTGCTCCGCCAGAGTAGGGCCTAGCCTTCACGTGATCGTTCACCTCCCGCACCATACGCTCACCTTGGATCCAAGGCAGGTGCCCACAAACCACTTTAGGTGGTTCCGATTCGTAGGTGACTCGTGATACATTGCACAACCTTCACGTGATCGTAGCACTGAGTGTATTTATATACACCAGCTTGTTGTACAGACCACTTTAGGTGGTTCCGACTCGTGTGCAAGATAGTGGTTGAGAAGCTATAGTTTCAACCGTACAGGTCACTTTAGATGACTCCAGCTGATGTATTGATATCACTGGCATATTATGATTTGTTTTATCTCACCTGCTTGATACTTATACTGTTTGATTGGATATTTCTGACATGGCATATTCTGGCATGGCAAATTTGAGCTTTGTCGTTTTAGCATGATTTGATATACGAGTACATATGGTATTTTCTGGAAAGTATACAGGTTTTACAGAGAGGGGTTATAACTTTGAGAATGAAATGGTTTTGAAAAGCTTTGTTTTTGCCCACTCACGTTTTTTGTTTTGTGCCCCTCCAGGTTTTAGGTAGCGAGGACATGGGTGACAGAAGGAGACATCAAGGCATTTCTGATAGAGCACCCTCTATGTAGGATTTTCTAGTTATCACTTGTGTAGTGTTTGTTTATTTTGGAGTGCACCTAAGGTACTTGAACTTCTACTTTGCATTTTTCCTTCTATGTTTGTCAGTAGCACTCATTGATCTTTCTATTGTAAATTATCTCGTCGACTTTATTTTTCTCGTATTTTCACTCTTTTACTTCCGCATTGCGCACTTGGCTACGTCACCCTCACCTGACGGCCAGCACGCTCCAATTTTTGGATCAGGGTGTGTCATCTATCATGTTAATACTCTCTATACCATAAATACTCTCATTATCACTTAAATCATCTAAACTATATATTGACTGTATATCCTCATCCTCTTCTAACTTAACCAACTCCATTAAATGTACTTTGTCTCTCGGCTATTTACCTAATTTCGGACATTTAGGTCTAATGTGTCCAGCTTCTCCACATGAATAACATTTACAACTACTTTTACCTTTTGGTGCTTTATATTTTCTAATCCAAGGTCTGCCACTTCTTTTTCTAAATTGTTTTGGGATATATTTTCTCTTCTTATATGTTTTTGAAGGTCTTATACTGAATTTCTTATGCTGTTTGTATGGTTTATATGATTTATATTTCTTTTTGTATATTTTCTTATGCTTATTTTTCTTATGACAACCATATTGTTGTGGTAAATCTATATTTTTATAGCTCATATAAAATTGCTTCCTAATTTGTCTCTTAACTTTTATTTGACTACACTGTTGTCTAAGTATATCATATACATGTTGAATTCTAGGTCCTATTGCAATATCATTTTTCTTTGGATGCTTTTGCCATTCACTCCAAATCTTTTCACCTATTGGTCATTTTATTTTTGTCATATAAGTATCTAGTAAATGAGTATCACTAATTCTACATGTTCTTCCTAAATATTTAAAGAAATCTGTGGTATACTCAGCTATATACTATAAATCACAAATTTGTAATTGTTCTAAATTTCTAATTGCTCTTATTTGTTCTTGTTCGCTTCTGCCATCTAACCTATTATGATCTAAAAATTCTTGTTTAATCAAAGTAACAAAACCATCAATATTAAAATGTGTTTTAGCTACCTGATGCTGTTCTGGATATTGAACTTGCCATGACTGAAAATAGTCAAAAACTAAACCATTTAACGTATGCTCAAAATCATCTAACATATTTTGTGAATTACTAAAGGGAAGTGTTATTGGCACTCCAAAAATCTCATTCTACACTCCTCACAAGTGTATATTTCTTTCTAAATATAGAAAGTTTGGAGTGTAGAATGAGAATTTTGCAGTGCCAACAATTCCCTTACTAAAATCAAACATTAATGTTGCATGCACGCAACCTTTCTTCCATCTTTCCATCGTTCTTTCCCAATCTTGTGGATGTACATTATCTAAATTTAATATATTACCTGCTATATTAATTTGTTCTAATCCTCTCAAATATGGAATCCTATTTTTTCTAGGTGGTTTTATCATACTTTCTTCAACATAATCTACTCCAACTTGTTCTTTATATTGTTCATTTGTTGGTCTCAAAAATTGCTGATCAGTTCTACTCGTGTATCCTGAATTTTCTGCTCTTGATGTACTACTTTCTTCTGCTGGATTATATTCTGCCTTTCAATTCTAATAGATTATTGTATTCTTTTGATCCTAAAATATGTTCTACTCCTATTTCTATGATTAATTTTTTCATCTCTTCATCTGAAATTCTATGTGGACCTAAATCATATGTCTTATATTTTTCTAAATATTGTTCTTCGTCTAAATGATCAATATCTTCTATAAGCTTATCTACAATATGATCAAAATTTTGCCCAACTAAATTAATATCTAAATTGTCAAAAGCTATGTGAATACTCTCATTTTGGATCTTACTTTCATCATTTTCTATTTTTTCCAGTTGCTTGTAATTACTAAACCTAGTTGTTGCTTGACCTGTACTAGTTTCATATATTTGTACTTTATCTGGTTGTCTATTTCTTGCTACTTGTAAATTAGGTAATGTCGACTGAGTTCCTTCTAAAAAGCTATTATCTACGGGTTTTACTTCTATCATATTTACATGTTTACTACCAAATGTTTAAACTAAAATTTGAAATTCTAAATTAAACTTATGATTATATCTATCAGATACTTTACCAATATACATTAAGCTAATACACAAATTTTTATACTCTCCTTTCATGTTATAATTTTTTTGTTCTTACGCTTACTTTAATATATTTACTAAATTCATTAATTGTCATAACATAATTTGGAATACATCTTATGACTGCTAAATTTGAACTTAAGTCTACTTCAGCTGTTGCTATTGCTGATTGTTGGTGATTATCCCATCTATCATCATCATATATATATATATACACACTAAAACTTTTGTGCCTACTTGTGCTCTAATTAATCCTACTATTCCAATTAATATTGTTCTTATGTGAATCTGACTGAAATGTGATTTTCTCAGATGAGTAACTGCTTCTTTACTAATTAAATTAAGTGTAACTTCTTTATCAATACAACTAACTTCATGTTGACTGATGCTACTTACAATTCTGCTTCTATTTTCAAATAAACCTATTTGATACAAATTATATTTATTTTTCTATGTTCTCTCAAAACATCTTCCAATAAATTCTTGTGCTTCTTCTTCATTTGGATAAATATCTTTAGCTCTAACTACTTCTTTTCCTTTTCTCCTAAAAAGTTCAATTTTCTGTTATCAAAGGATTTATCTTAGGTCTTCTAATATGGTTGTTTGTACTTAAAGTTAAATTTTCTAATTTTTCTAACAAAGATGGTGGAAGTGATGGAGATGTTTTATGTAAAACTTGGTTTATTTCTGCTATTTGTTCTTCAACTTGATCTAATTTTTCAACCAAACATAAAACTAATTGAATAATTAAATTATTTTGCCTAATGGGAATATTACTACTGGCTACTTTTGTTGAAAAATCTGTTAAACCTACTGGTTCTTTATCTAGTTTGCTAATTTCTTTCAAAGCTTGGATATATTTTCTGCTAGTTCTAGAATCAGTCATTAAACTAATAATCTACTATTTTATTATGCAATTTATCTACTTGTTCACTCAACTCCTTTTTCACTAATTGAATTTTTTGAACTTCTAATTTTAACTGCTCAATTATTTCTGGTGATCTAAGTTCTACTTGCTTAGACTTACTATTTATGAGGTCAATAAGCTCTTTTATCTCTCTTTTGCTAGGAAACCTTTGAATATTTTTATTCTTGTCTTCTAACTGAGATGTAATATAATCTAGATTTTGTCTAATTGTTTTTATGGAATTTTTCTGAAAATGCTCTAACAATTGGTTCAACAAATGATTATACTTATTATTTTCTAATTTTATATTTTTTGCTTGATTAATAATAAGACCTACAATAGTATTGGCTTGTGGATATTCCTTACTATGCCAAATATGATTATGCTTTCTCAATGGAAAATAACAAACTAAACTATTTTGGTCTAAGGTTATTTTTCTTTTTTGAGGTTCACTAATTTCAAAATTAAGACAATCTATCATAAACTACAGTCTACCTTTCTCTAGAGTTACGACTAACTGGTTTCTTAGAAACTCTCTTTCTTCTCTCAAGGTCTCTAAAACTTGATATGTTGCTCTTTTTGCTTTTAAAACTTTATGCTGCACTTTTGTGTTATTATATTTACGAATAAATGAAGGATGTTCAAGATAACCAAGATAAAACTTTTGCTTCTTCAAAGTACTGCTAATTCTTTTGGATATATATGCTAATCTTCTCTTTATGCAAATTATACTTGGGTGCCTAGGACAATATATACCTGGTGGTTGTGGTTAACAAGGTCTACAAGGACAATAATATTTGTTGTTCATACAAAATAAACAAGTGTGATATTAGTTGTGTTAATGACTTCCACCCTCAAGATACTTTACTATCATAATTATACTATTAAAATGCTAAACTTGGCTCTGATACCAGATTTGCAATGCAGGCCCGGTTAAATAGTTGGATGGCCATTATAACAACTAGACATAAAACCTTGCACATGGAACTCGACATGTTTCAGCATGACGGCCACTCACAATGCAAGCATAAGGCCTTAACGGCTGAACTCAAAGGTACGAAGAACTCAGAGGTACCCTAGTTAATGACCATTTATTTGTATGGCAAGCATTCAACTATAATAGAGTGCTCAAACAAAGTATGATCGCCAGTTTAGCAGGTTAAAAATATAACTACATAGTGCTTCCCTGTTTTGGACTAGAAGTCTAATTAAACAAACACACTAAAGAAAGAAAAGAAAACTTACTTAAGACTTGGAGATTGCTTGAATCTGTACACTTGAACTTTTATTGATATATAGAATGTTTACAAAGATAATTGTTTATAACGAAGTGTTTACAAGTATGTTATGAAGGCTATGGATGCTTGAAGATGGTGTGAGTGTAGGGTGTTCAGGTATTAAGATGTTGAGGTTGCGAGGTTGAGAGGTGTTGAGTGTTGCATGGGAGGAAAGGCTCCCTTATATACAAAACCAAAGTCCTAAATGACAAATAACTTTTTTGAATAGTGCATTGTTTCTGAAACTGTTGATATTGTTTCTGCATCTATCAGCCTTGCACTGTTTCTGAAATTGTTGATACTATTTCTGCATCTGCCAAAACTTGTCTTTTCCTTTTCTTTGCTTGAAGGCCATGTGGATCCATGAGAAATTTTCTGCATATTGTCCTGGCTGCTATATGTTTTATCTCCTTATTCAATTGTGTCTGAAGGCTTTCAAGAGCAACCTTGGTATTTTCAAAATTAAATGTCCTTATGGTTAAACGAAACTTTTCTAGGGTGTTTTGGATAGTTTTCCCTAAATAATTTTGTGTGAGAACTTTGTATGTATTTTGATTGTCATGGAACGTATGATTTTACTGGCTAGATAACTTCTTGCGAGCAATATCCTTATGAGATAACATGAGTGTGTACGGGGCACAGTGACCATCTTGGGATTCGACATCGGAAACATCCAGAAGGGTTACACATAGCTGCTAGTCCGAGGACAACCTAAGGGGTATAGCCATTAAAATGTACATTGTTGTTACTTTACCATGTACATTTAGACTAGTTGGCCTTTATGGATTCAACATCGAATGATCTTATTGGGATCCCTAAAATGTTTGTGAACAATGATTCAGCATAAAAGTTGGTTTAATCTGAAAAATCGTGTGTGGTTGTTCATTGTTTTAACACTTATATAACATCAAACTAAAATCTAATTTAAGCTATTTATGACACACCCCAACCCTAATAACACAACTTACAAAGTCGTGATTGTTAGTCATCACTAAATTGACCGTATGGCCCCATCGAGAGATGACGTCACAAGCCAACTCAATGACGTAAGCTCTAGTAAGATATTTATGATGTGCAATAATTTGAACAAAACGTTCATTAATAATAAAACTCAAATCTACTACAAAGTTTACTTATCAACGTCCCACTTGAGGACACAAGTCTAGCGATAAGATCCATTATTATCACATCACATCAAAGCAGTTAGAAGTTTCACACAACAGTAAACACATAAGAGTATAATGCTATGCATAATCGAAAATATGATCATGCAATTATTACAAACTAGCATAAGATGTAGTAAAGGAATCATCACCCAAAGTCTAGAGGAAGGATGCCTCACTGCCAAGCCCACTCATCACGTCCAAGGTTCTCCTTATTCTCGCTACGTCTTAAGGAATCGAAAAAAAAAGGTGTTAATGGATCAAGTTTATTTAGTTAAAATCATTTGATTATAATAAACCCCGTTTCGAAAATCACAACAAATTCAAAGTAAATCAAATGTATAGCAAGCAGGTGGAGTGGTATCTACAATTGATGACTAGCGTCTACAAGTGTTTCTAGCCTCTACTAGAGCAATAAGTACCTACAAATAACTTATGGCCGTAGCTAGCTATATGATATGTATGATAACCATGTGGTGAAAATACATCATCAATAGTCTCAATATATCATTTAAGTTTAGTTATAAAGCTAACATAAGCTTTAACGTGAAATCTAAGCAAAATGGTCTAAAACTACTAGTTAGACATCAAACTTGCACAAACGGAGGGTGCCACGTGATTTCGAACACCGAAAAATCTAAGGATAGGTTTCAGGTTCTGCACGTGCCACACACTCACTCGCCATGCTTTGGCCACGGGTCACCACTTGTCGTCGCGGTGGTGTCATGCACCGCTGTTGTGTGGTCACTGTCACCGGAAAATGGGTTGCCATACTCACCACCATGATTTAACGAGTAAACGTCGCACTTGTCGTCACCAATGCCACACACCGGTGCTCGTGAGAGTGTATATAGTTAAAGGAATATACATATTCCATTGCTGCATTCCGTTAGAGTTAACGAACAGAGGTCCTCGCTGTTAAATTTAATGGTGATTGTTGCCGTTTGTCCTCTATCGCTGGCAAATTGCCGAAAGCCGCAGAAATACCTAGAAATGGTTCAGGGCCCCTCCGAGCATGATTTTGGACTAAATTTCACGCTAAAACTCAATGATGTTAGTACCCCAACAATCTATGTCGACCTTGACCTGCGTTAATGGAAGAATGGCGAGAAGGGACGAAGAGGAAGAAGGAACCAAACAAGAAAGTAATTTCTGATTAATTTTCCATATATCTTTGCCACCACAAACGTGGGGAATTTAACAACCTCTATGCTAGCTCAACACTAAAGGACAAAGTATATTCAATTGACTCTTTATACTTACTACTATTGTAATAAAACCCCAACAATCCCTTACAATTAACCCTTTCCTTACAATTTCATCCTGACACTTGTGATCACAGCAATCACAATTACAAGGAACATAACAATACTTCCCCCTTCAAGAACCTTGTCCACAAGGTTTACAGAGAAAATTCTGGAAACTTGGCTTGTAATTCATCAAAATCTTCCCAAGTAGCATAGGCTTCTTCTTGATCAATCCAGTGAACCAACAATTGAACACCTGGTGAATTGCCCTTCTGATAGATCCTTCAAGCTAAAATCTTCTTTGGAGAGGGCTGAGATAGTCCATCACCCAAAACCTGACGGAGTGTGGACATCCAAACAGTATTGGAACCTAACCGTCTCTTGAGATTACTCACATGGAATACTGGATGTATTTTGCTTTCCACAGAGAGCCTCAGTTTGTATGCAACTGTACCAACTTTCTCTATTACCTCATAAGGTCCATAATACCTCGGCTATAACTTGTGATAACTGTGTGATGCCAATGATTGCAGCTGATATGGTATCAATTTCAAATACATTGAGTCTCCAACAGAAATTTGCCTCTCACTCCTCTTCCTGTCTGCTTGCATTTTCATTTTGTTTTGGGCCTTTACCAAGTTGGAATGAAGCACAGATAGCACCTTATCCCTCTCCAAAAGGCTTTGTTCCACTGCATCCACATTAGTTGTACCTGGTTCATAGGTAATGATATGTGGTGGAGTGTATCCATACACAAGTTCAAAGGGAGTAAACCTCGAAGATGTATGGTAAGATGTATTAAAACACCATTCAGCCCAAGCAAGCCATTGGACCCATTTTCGAGGTTGTTTACCCACAAAACATCTGAGATAAGTTTCAAGGCACCGATTCATCACCTCAGTTTGTCCATCACTCTGAGGATGATAACCTGAACTCATACAAAGTTTAGACTACTGGAGCTTAAAAAATTCCTTCCAGAATGCACTGATAAAGATGGGGTCCCGATTACTAACTATGGAGTGAGGCATTCCATGCAATTTAAAGACATGATCAATGAACATTTGGGCAATGAAGTGGGAATACTTCGACAACCTATCTACCACCACCATAATCACAGACTTTCCTTTGCATAGTGGAAGGCCAACTATGAAATCCATACTTATATCAGTCCAAACCTTAGTTGGTATAGGCAAGGGTTGCAGCAAACCTGGAGGGGAAATTGTCTCATACTTGTTTTGTTGACAAGTGTGACAGGCATCAATGAATTGCCTAATATGCTTCTTCATTCCTTGCCAATAGAATTGTTTCTTCAATCTGTGATATGTTTTGACCACTCCTTGGTGTCCAGCAGCTGGGGTTGAATGATACTCCTCAATGAGTTTGCATATCCATTATGAATCAGGACTAAGCACAATTCGTTTCTTATAGCACAAAAAGCCATTCGCAATGGAAAATTTACCAAAGGTAAGACTACGAACATCATTATGAGCACTTTCCCTCACTTCCTTTATCTTCTGCAAAATCCACTCATCACCTTCATTAAACTTCCTTAGGTCATCCAACCAACCACTATACGGATAAGAAATGTAAGCACAATCAATAGACGCAGTGGCATTAAGGTCTTGGAGTGGGGCAGCACCTTGAACCCTTGACAATGCATCTACAACCACATTGTCTTGTCCTACTTTGTACTGTATCTCGTAATCAAACCCCAATAGTTTAGAGACCCATTTCTGTTGGAAAGGTGTATTAGCCCTTTGATTCAAAAAATACTTCAAGCTATTATGGTTGGTCTTGATAATTAAATGTCTCCCTTGAAGGTAGTTTTGCCATTTCCTTACTGCATAGACGATAGCAATGAGTTCCCTCTCATAGGTGGATAAAGATTGGTTTCGTGGTCCAAGGGTTTGGCTAGCAAATGCAATTGGTCTTTGACCTTGTTGTAGAACTGCACCAATTCCTAACCCGGAGGCATCACATTCAATTTCAAAAGGCTTAGAGAAGTCAGGAAGGGCAAGGACTTGTGGAGAAAGCATCACTTCGTTCAACTTAGCAAATGCAATGGCAGCAACCTCAGACCATTGGAAGGCATCCTTTTTGGTCAATTCATACAAGGGTTGACAGATTCCACCATAACCAGGAATGAACTTCCTGTAATAACCGGTTAAACCAAGGAAACCTCGTAATTGTTTGACCATTGTTGGGGTAGGCCAATCTCGGATTGCCTGGAACTTGGTTGGGTCAGCCTCAACCCCATCCTTGGATACAATGTGCCCCAAATATTCAACCCTTTGCTGACCTAGGGAACATTTAGACATCTTAAGATACAACTGGTGTTATTGTAAGATCTCAAAAACGATCTTCAAATGTGCCAAGTGCTCAGTCCAAGTCTTGCTATAAATCAAAAGGTCATCAAAGAAAACCAACACAGATTTCCTGAGGTATGGTTTGAACAGATCATTCATTAAATTTTGAAAGGTAGCTAGAGCATTAGTAAGCCCAAATGGCATTACTAAGAACTCATAATGTCCTTCATGAGTTTTAAAAGCGGTTTTTTCAATGTCTCATGGGTGCATGAGAATCTGGTGATATCCAGATCAGAGGTCCAACTTAGAAAAATAAATAGCACCAAAAAGCTCATCCAAGAGATCATCAATTAATGGAATAGGGTACTTATCTTTAATAGTAAGAGTGTTAAGTTCCCTGTAGTCAATGCACATCCTCCAAGTGCCCTCCTTCTTTTTCACTAAGAGGACAAGGAAAGAGAAGGGACTGCGACTAGGCCGAATGAACCCTGCAACAAGTAATTCCTCCACAGCCTTTTTAATTTCTATTTTCTGGAGGGGACTATAATGATAAGGTCGAATGTTTGGGGGTTGTGCTCCAGGTACCAAAGGAATGCGATGATCATAAACTCGGGAAGGGGGCAGTTTTGAAGGGACCTCAAAGATGTCGGAAAATGAGTCGAGGAGATGTTGGAGTTCTTGTTGTTGGAGTGGGCAAAGGTCAGAGACTTCATTCCTCTTGCCCTCGATGGAATACAAGAACAATCCCAAATTGGAGGTAAGAAGTTCATTTTCCAATTGTTGAAGAGAGACCTCTCGAATTAATGGGGCAGTGGAAGGCATGTGAAACAGATTACTGTGAGTGAACTCCATAGTGAGTAGATTGAAATCCCATAAAACCGAACTAACTGTAGAGAGAAACTGAACCCTTAAGACCACATCACAGCCTCCAAGAGGGAGAGAATACAAATCTACTAAGCAATTATAACCTCTAAGTGAGAGAGTAGAGGCCTTGCAGCAATCTGAACTCTTGACTTTACCACCATCAGCAAACATAACCTGTAAGGATTTAGTGGAGTGCATTGGATGTCCCCAATGTTTAAGCAATTTGGAGTCGATGAAGTTATGGGTGCTTCCCGAGTCGAGTAAGATTTTGACAGAATGACCATTAATGGTTCTCGCAATTTTCATGGTATTAGGGGTGGGCTTATCATTAATGCCATAAAAAGCACACTCGCTCATCACCATAGTAAGCAATTTGGGGTTAGTGGTTGCCCCCACATCGTCAAAGTGCTCTGTGTCCCCCAAATCCAGCATGAGCAATTGCTTAAGCCCACATTTGTGGCCCTGAACCCATTTGTCATTACAAAACCAACACTCCCCTCGTTCTCTCTTCTGTTGAATTTCAGCTGGGTAAGTTTCTTAATCGGTAAATTACCAGGGCGAGCTACATGGTGGAAAGTAAGAGTTGGGGAATTAGGTTTAGCCGCAGTAATGGCTCAAGGAACTGGTAATTTTAACTCAGCAAGTTTAGTATCAACCTGAATCGCAATGGTTATCGCCTCATGTACATTGGTAGGTTTATGGAGTTTCACATCATATTTCAATTCACGTTTGAGACCCCCTAAGAAGCAACTCTTAAGTAAAATAAGGCTTAAATCAGATGTGCGATTAGCCAAACGCTGGAATTCAGAGATATACTCACGAAGGGTACTGTTTTGGCGTAGTTTGAACAGAGATTCTGCAGTATCGTCAAACTCCGATGGCCCAAATTTGCGGCAAAAAGTTCTGGTGAAATCCTCCCAGCGAGAGAATGATCGAGTACAATCCATCCATTTAAACCATTGCAAAGATTCACCATCAAGGTGGAAAGAGGCAGTGAGTACCTTCTGTGCGTCAGGAGTGTTGTAAAACGCAAAAAACTAGTCGACCTTATAGATCCAGGCGAGAGGGTCGTCGCCTTCAGAGAAGTGAGGAAAATCAACCTGAAGCGTCTATGGCGGCCGATAGGGTTGACCACCGCTAGGGTCAAGAAGAGGACGCAGGGGCGGAATCTGTTCCAGATCAGAATCTGGTGGACGATCGAGACAACCCAGAATCGAAAAGTAGGTCCGGTCATTGCAGACAGTGAGCTCATGGCTGAAGTGATCGAAATACACCAGAAGGCGAGTTTCAAGAGCTGATGGAAGTTGAGCAGTGAAAGCCTCAGCAACTGCAGAGTGAACGGACAAGTTGACCACCTCCGCAAGCATGGCCGGAAGGTTAGCAAGAGCAGAAACACGATCATCCATGGGAATGGTGCTGTGACCGGGCATAAACGAGGAAAGGAGTCCAGGCTCAGTGGATGATACCAATGTTAGTACCCCAACAATCTGTGTCGACCTTGACCTGCATTAATGGAAGAATGGCGAGAAGAGAGGAAGAGGAAGAAGGAACCAAACAGGAAAGTAATTTCTGATTAATTTTCCATATATCTTTGCCACCACAAACGTGGGGAATTTAACAACCTCTATGCTAGCTCAGCACTAAAGGACAAAGTCTATTCAATTGACTCCTTATACTTACTATTATTGTAATAAAACCCCAAAAATCCCTTACAATTAACCCTTTCCTTACAATTTCATCCTGACACTTGTGATCACAACAATCACAATTACAAGGAACATAACAAATGATTTCAAGAAAACTCATGCACGAACTTGCCTACATGATTTGAAGGCTGAACATAGGTCAAATCCACTTCGGATTCGACAGAAACAGGCCAGAGTTCCTTGTCGAATTCTGGAAAAACGCACCGAGTGCATACATATTAGAATCTCGATTTTTCAACTCAAAATAGAAAATATTACCTAGAATTTGTTCCAGCAGGGCAAGAGTGTTACCAACCCCAAACTCGCCGAAGTTTGCCCGGAAAAGGTGACTAGAAATTGGACATAAACACAGAGGAACATGCAGGGGTTAAAAACCCTAGTTTTGAGTTAAACTTAACAAATATCACATCGTGAGCAAGATAAGAGCATCTACATTCAAGGATTTCCCAGAAATCACACTTGGATTGAGGTTTTTGGAGCTTTGAAGCTCTTGACTTCAATGGTGGGTTGCATCGTCTTGCACCAATGCCATATGCAAGAGTATATTTGGGTTCCTTGAGTCTCAGGGATGAAGATTACATGGTTTTTGAAGTTTGATTGCTAAGGTTAAGTATGAGGGTGAGGGTGAAGCTCTCAAAGCTTAGAGAGAGAGAGAGAGAGAGAGAGAGAGAGAGAGAGAGAGTTTCAGAAATGAGGAAGAGAGAGGTTGAGTGGTGATGTAATCCCATTCAAAATTATTTTAAGTGAAATTGTGAAATTGCCCCTCCCTAATTAATTTACTACAATTTAGCCCTTGAAGTGTCGATTCGAGTTTCATTTTGGACATATATTCACATGAATATGGTTATGAAAGCCTAAGAAAGTATAAGAAATTGGATCTCAAGTCGAGACTCGATAATTAATAAGACACTTACTTAGAAGTAAAATAGTCATTTCATAAGTCTCATGAATAAAATATTTTTAGGAACATGTTGTAACAATTTATTTTCAAACTTGGTCGGGGTTCCCATTAGTGGGGAAATGAATTTATGTGATGTTGACGTCTACTTTTGGGGTAAATCACAAAAAAGCGAACTAGTGGCGAATTTAGGAAAAAATATTTGGAGGGTCACATGTAAAAATTCACAAACATTTCTTAGACATATAATATATGAAATCCCATTCCCAAATTTTACTATTTATTTTTCGTAAATTGTATTTTTAAGAATTTATGGTTAAAATTTGTTAATTTTTTTTGTTTATGGTTGGTTAATTAAAGTTTCATTTACGAGGTTAGTCAATAAAAATTCATAGACCCCTTAGGATCAAACTTAATACTTTCTGATAGAGCTCAATTCCATGAGTGTGTGTGCGAAAACCTTTTGCGAATAGGAGTTATAATGAAAGATATATAAGTGAGCAAGGTCAAAGGCAATTAGGTCATATGGACCTTTTATAAATAGGAAGCTGATGCGAGATTTATACACACACAAATTAAACCCTCTTTTTGTCAATTGTAGTATAAGTATAAGTAGGGATCGTTCTGGACCGGGGATTAGGAGGGATTGTTAATCACTTGGATTTGACTTTAAAAACGTAAAAACAAGTTTAAAACACTATTTAATGCGAAGAATGCAAAACTAAAAATAAGAAAGATTAAGACTAAGACTTAAACGAAATAGGGGGGAATTGGATTTGGACGAATTTAAACTAAAATGGATACTTGGAAACAAAACAAATTGTAAATATGAATTTGACGGAAATGAATGGATGGGAAGCTAGCTAAGGGGTTCATCTCCACACATGTTATACTTGCATATAAAACGAATCTAATTGCTTTTCAATAAACCATGAATTCTCAACGCCCCGGGTTAATTAGGTCCGCTTAAATTAACCGTCAAGTTTTCCTTAAGTTAATGAATTGGATGATTGCATACGACAACCCAAAGCATTCCTCACAAGTTCCCTACATGAATTGCATAATAGAGATACAAGCAAGAATCATTAAGCATCATGAAAACTATAAGTGTTGACGAGGCATTCGTTACTATGATTGCATGAAACTTATGCCAAGAATTTGTTTAACGCGATTGTTTATAAGCAACCTCCACTACTTGTGAATATAAGTTCATAACTATTACGTGAAACTCACTTATATTCTAGCGTCATATTCATGCATGAAAATTAAGCGTGAACTCTCAATAAACATACATAAATAGGTTATCAATCAAATAGTTAAACAAATTGAATTCACAACTTATGAAACGCAATTAGAAGTAATCAAATCATATTGCAAGCATAAACATATATTTCGAATCACCCCTTAGCTAAGGGGTGTTTAGTTCCTCATACGTACAAAACAAAGAGAATTGAAATTAAACATTGAAATCAAAGAAACGCCTAAACATTCCAACAACTCAAACTTGAATTGTATGAACGTTTAGGCCCTCTTCTCTTCCTCTTCGTTGTAGCATAAGGTCTAAGGATAGTTTGATGGTGTGGATGGTTTGGGGAGTGGTGGAAATGGAAGCAATGGAGGAGAAATGGAAGGGGGACTCACGGTTTTGGATTCTAAGGGGAAGTGTTTGTGTTAGTTGTGGTGTGAGAAATGGAGAGATGGAATGGGGAGTGAATGAATGAAAAATGAATGAAGTGTGTGTGGTTTATATAGGGAGAGAATGGGTGAGAATGTGGCTGCAATGCATGTGAAAAACAGCTAGGAAAGTGGGTGGAAAGCTGGAATTGCACAAGGGTATGCACGGCAATGATGTTGGTGTTGTGTAAATGCATGTGAGTGCATGTGAAAGCTGGAAATGGGATGTGTTTGCACGGCATTTAGTGTGGGATGAGCTGATTTGTGGTGCAATGATGAAGAATTGCATGTGGAATGGATGCAATGATGAAGAATGAAAGCTGGAAAGCTGTAGCAAGGTGTGTGAATGCTGGAAGTGATGGAAAGGCACGGCAAGGGTGTGTTTTGGGTGCATGTGTGTGTTGTATGGTGTCCTTTAATTATGCACAGGTTAGGCTGTTAAGGGGAGAGAAATGGGAATGAATGTGGCTTAATGATGAAGGGGGAAAGCTTGGAAAGGCTGCAATCATGAAGGGGAAAGCTGAAAAGCATGTGGCAAGGTGTTGATGAGTTGGAATTAGGGGGAATGCACGGTTTAGGCTTGGTTTTCTGGTGGAGATGAATGTGAAAACGACGGTTTGGATTGTGTGATGGTGTGTGAATGATGAAGATGCATGTGATTGGTGGGAACAAAGAATGTATAAGGGGTACACGGCACAAAGGAGTTGTTGGTGTGTTGAATTGCATGTGTGTGCATCTGTTCAAGGATAGAATATGGCTTGGGTGATTAATCCATGGGATAGACAGCTAGGGGGGAACATATGCATGTTGGTGCATGAATTATATAATGAAAAGTGAATGATTAGTGCTCTAGTGTTAGGACAAAGGTGCAGCTGAAATGAAAAGGGAAATGCAAAGGGAGTTTGAAGAGAAGGCACGGCATGGATGTGTTTTGGGTGTGTGTGTGTGAACGTGTGGCTTAATGATTAAGTGAATGAATATGTGGCTGCATGTGGATTAAAGGGGTGTGAATGGTGGTGTAATGATGAAGTGGGAAGTGGAAGAATGTGGTTGGAAAGTGGAAGGGAAGGCACGGCACAAAGGGGGAAGTGTTGGAAATGCATGTGATGCATGGCAATGTTGTGCAATGATGGAGGAATAAGTGCATGTGGTTGAATTGGTGGTGAATGTGCATGGCAAAGAATGGATTTGGCTGCAATGGTGTGTAATTGGGCTAGGGTTTAAGTGCATGAAATGGACCCAAATTGCTCCCCCTTGCATGGCAAGGAATGGTGTTTGTGTTAAGCCCACGGCAATGTGAATGTAATTGGGTTAGGGCCATTGTTTTGTGTCCTCAAGTGCATACAAGGCCTTCAATTTCATCCAACACTTGGGCTCCAAGCATAAGCTATCCATCCTTAGCCCAATAGTGCTCAAAAAGGCCCCAAAACACTCCACAATGCATCCTTTCGTCAAACACGTCTTATGATCCTGAAAACACACAAAAGAAGCATAAAGGACTAAAATAACTAAAGAAACATGACGTAAATGTACGAGAACAAGCCATTTAAGTCGCATGAATATGCTCCTATCAAATACCCCCACACTTATCTTTTGCTAGTCCTCGAGCAAAACAGAAAGAAAAACAAAACAAAACGAAACGAAACAAAACAAGTACAACACAACCTAAACCTTCCAACAATCGTCTTAGGGATTTCCAATGCACATGACATGTTAAAAATCATCATTCCCACAGATTTTAGTCATCTTCACACTTAATTACATTCTTAATCACAGTCACCACATACTATTTCACAATTAAGCATTTAAAACCATGTTTTGAATGTAGTAACATGCCTTAGAGAATTTGCTCAATTCCTCACAAGATATGCACTCAATTTTTACTCAGATTTTCTGACTACACACCCTACACTAAGTCTATGTGAGAAGATTGATGTAAACATGAAACTGAACACTCACATATATGTATCACAAAGAACGCAATTTCTGGAGTTAATAAGCATGTTTAGATATGATCTCATGAATGGAATGCTACTACTTAGACGCGAGAACTAGTGACACCATATGCTCATACCAAGTTCAAACTCCACAAATTGAAACACATAACACTCAAGATTGAAGTCACGGGTTGTAATGGGGTTCGGGGCGTGTGGATAACAAAGAAGGGATATGGAAAACAAAGGTTCTTAAAGAAATAGTGAGCAAAGCACTTGAATCAACTTAGAATTCACTTTTGAATGAAAATTTAACTTTTGAACAAAAAGGGAGAATTTAGACAATTTACGGCCAGAATTGGTGTTTTGGACCCTTTCTTCAATCACTATTTTTTTTTTCATTTTTTTCAAGCTCTTTTTTCTTTCTTTCTTTCTTTTCTTTTTTTTTTTTTTTTTTTCTTTTGAATCTCAAAACATACATAAACACTTAAACATTCTCTCCCCCACACTCATTTTCTTGCATAATGTAACTCAAAAGGAATTCATTTAAGTCATGCTCACTATCTTTTTAAGAACAAGGGTATGGAATGTCCTAATCTAGGCTAGGTGAGGAAAATGTGGGTTAACAAAGAATAAAGGCTAAACAAAGCTCAACGGGGTTAAAACTTACAACAAATACGAAATATGGGAAGTGAGGCTATTTGGCTATGGTGGCAACTACACAACTTCATCTTGATATATGTTATGCAAATCAATAACATGCTTTGAATGAAATGGGCATGAGTTCTAGCATTTGGAACTATATGATGAAACGCCTTCTAAGTAGTAACCAAGCAAAGAATAATGAGATCATGCAACGACTTTAGAAAACAAGAAATCACAGATTATACTCTCCAAAGAACGTTATAGGCTCAAGTCTCTCAGGGTTGTAGCGTTTGTTTGAGTTCCTTCCTTCAAGCATGTTACAAAAACGAATTTTTCTTTTATGATTGCATGTGAAGTCATACATTATAACCATAACCAAGCATATACCAAGAGTAAATCAAACTTTTCTCTATGTTTATAACTCTTTTTAACAGTCATGCACTTACAAACCAAATCCTTATCATTGTGTTGGAAGGTACCCTAAGACACAAAAACGACTCAAAACACTCTTTTTTAGGCTTTTCAAAACATGTTTTTCAAATTTTTATGTGATTTTCGGAGTTATAAAACAAAACACACTAAAACACTCCAAATCAGTTTAAAAACATTTTAAAACAGCAAGGAACAACACTTGAAGTTATGGGTGATAAAATCCAACGAATTTGAATCAACATACTTAGTTACCCCCCCCCCCCCCACACTTCAATCAAACATTGTCCTCAATGTTTTAAGCTTAAAACACACCAAAAAAAAGTAAACATATAAAAAAACAACTAAACATACTCAACATGGCAGAATGTATCTAACAAAGAGAAGAGTTTAGGGATGCAAATCTGGTTATGGAGTGTAAATTCCATCTTCTCCTTGGTGATTGCAGTGAGGCTTCATCTTGAGTTTTTCCACAGGCTACTCTTGAACTGAGCTGGAGATTCTTTTGATTTCCTCCGATCGTTGATTTTCCTTTGTGCTACTTTTGATTTTCCTTTGTGCTACTCTTTAACCAAATCGGTGATGGTCAAAAACCTACTTTGCCTCATTTGGCTAATTTTGATGCTCTGAATCTGTTTATGACATCCTTTTGGCAAAATTCAACCTTATGAACCTAGTTCCGTAATTTGCCGCCACTTGATCTTTGTAGTAGATGATGATCTGACCGTTAGATCGCTATGAAATTTTAATATTTTGTTATATGTATTATTTAAAGGCTTTAGAAATTTACTAATCGGAAATCCGATATATGGATCTTCCGGATTGAAGGAAATCTTAGATTGTTGACCTTTGTAATAGTTGAAGATCTGAACGTGGGATAGTCACAAAATTATAGTATGTGGTTGAACGTAATATTTGAGGATTTTAGGAATTTATAGATCAAAAATCTGATGCTGGATTTTGTAGATCAGAATATTAGAGTTTATGACCTAGGGTCAGGACCGCTTGTTGAGGGATGGCTTTGGTCAACGTGTTTTCAACCATTCTTAAATGTTGGATTAGAGTTACTAGCGACCCAATAAGCCTAGTGGGCTTACCTTAGTTTGAGTGTTATTCTGGGTAGTGCATCTCGATTTGATTGTAAGTGACGCCTTACGTAATTATTGGGCTTCCAAAAGAGAATATCAATAATGGGAAATTATTAGTTCAAGGCGACGAGTCCAAAACCATATTAGAATTATTTCATAAAACTTGTACATTGTGTGACTAGCTAATTTGGTTCCCATGATATGTTGTATGTTGTGTGACGAAGTGACTGCACCATGTAACAATGGTACATGGATGGTCCTGCTTGGTTTATTTGCATTGGGGGGACTATACGCATTTTAGAGGTGATTCTGCCTAGTTAATCAGCATTAAGGGGTCACTATCTACCTTGTTATATCAGTTCCATAGCTGGTTTACCTAACTAATCCACATTAAAAGAACCACACTATTGGAGGCATACATGTGGTCTTGCCTGGTTAATATACATTGGGGGACCATACCCACTCTAGGAGTGACTCTGCCTGGTTAATTTGCTTCTTTTTTTTTTTTGGGGGGGGGGGGGGTGGGGGTGTTGTCAATGCCTACTTGGTTAGATTACTTCCATAGGTGGTCCTGATATGCATTAGGGGGTCATTGCGTATTTGGTCACATTAGATCCATATGTGGTCCTACCTGGTTAATCCACATTAGGGGATCATGCTATCGAATGGATGCCTATGGTGTTGCCTGATTAATCCGCATCTGGGAACCATATGCATTCCAAAGCGGGGTTCCGTTGAGTGGTCCGAATACCTTGCTTTGTATCCTGTTCAGATTTCATTGAGTTGGTCTGGGACTAGATCCCTAAAAATCTTGACGGTTCCTTTAAGTCAGCTAGAATGTGGAAACATGGTAGTTGCTCAAATTTATGCTTGTGTTTATCACTTAAGGTTACAATGCTATTGCTTTGGCTTTCAGGTAAAGAAATACGTCAAACCTTACGGAGGTTAGCTTTATTAAACTTAGTGAGGTGATATATGGTTTTAATGGTTGATTAACTTAATTAAATGTTTAATTTTATGTATCTTAGATTCATCGATTCAATTATTTGTTGTGATGGTGATATTGTTGTTAGAAACAGTGCGATATATGTAAAAGATGAATGAAAACTCTAGTTGTTGAATGGTTGATTTTCGTAATATTGAATCAAGTGAACCATACTCATTGAGTTCCATTGAGTGATACTGAAACTTTATGTTCCTTGTTAGTGAATGCCTTGAGAAGTTTTAGAGCTTAACAAAAAGGATGAACTACGAATGGCTTAATCCTATCTTAAAGTACGTAGGCAGTCCAATATAGAGGTTAGATAAAGTCATGAAATAAAAGAAAAGTTGTTGCAATGTTGAACATTTGATTGTGTTTTGGTCATGTCTTGGAGACGGGACATGATAGATGGACAGTTATATAGTGATGTCATGTGCCGATCTCTGGTGTATATTGGGATTGGGGTGCGATATAATAACCTAAAAAATTAAACCGTAGCTCCATCATTCATACTTATAGAACAAATAACAATACAAGTTGTCCACAACACATTTTCATATTTTTGAAAATGCTGCTTTATAGCTTCATTATCAATGGAAGAAAAAATATTGCTCTCAATATAAACCACCATGCTATCACTTAACCATTAATCTCCCATTCAGTTACTAAAAATCTACAACACACATATCAATTAGTCAGAATAAAAACCATATATGATTCACATCAATAATCAAATCACATTATTCATAAAAGAAATTTAGTTTGAATAAGTTATGGAGAACTTTGAACTTTGAAAGATGAAATTTAAATGGTCGTTGGAATGGCGGGAATGTTTCTTTCCTTTGTGGTGGGTGGATGATGAATTTTGAAGAAATGTCAATAATATCACCCTAGTTAACTCTTTAATTAAATTGGATGGGCTATATTTGGGGCTCACTGTATAGGCTCCACTATTTAGTCCACATGAGCTATCTATGTAAAAGGGGAGGCTCACTCATCCTCACTCTAGAGGATGAAACCTTAGCGTCTACTCTCTAAAAGAAAACAACTCCCCATGTGCAAGGTAATCTACATTTAAATAGTGCAAACAGAGATTAAACTAATGTGTGATCGAAACCATAAACCACCATGAATGTAACAATAAAAGCTTGAAGATAAAAGCTAAGAGAGGAAGATTGATTTCTTATTTATTGAAGAATGAAAATTACAGACCTTATCCCTTCAGGATAGAATATATAGCTCATTACATAAAGCAAACTTATATTTACACCACTTAAACTATCTTAAGACAACACATCAGCTTACTTAAGCTAATGTGTCACTAGTGTTATCTATTAGCCTCCCTCAACCTCATGGTAGGAGTCTCTAGCATGAGATTGCTGCGTAAAAAGAAGAATTGAGGGGGAAAGAAGTCCCTTGGTGATAATATCTGCAATTTGATTAGAACTAGAGACATGAGAAATCACCAAATCTTTCTTATGAACACGTTCACGAATGAAATGAACATCCTCCTCGATGTGTTTAGTACAACCATAAAAGATAGGATTATGAGCTAAGGCAATTGCAGAGATATTATCACACCACAAACTAGGAGGTCTAGCTAGATAAAGATGAAGATCACATAAAAGTTGTCGGATCTAGTGTAACTCACAAGCAGTTTGAGCCAAACTTTGATATTCAGCCTCGATCAAAGAGCGAGATACGGTAGGCTACTTCTTTGCACCCCAAGCAATAGGATTGTGGCTGAAAAAGATAACAAAACCAGATGTAGAACGTCGATCATTAGGGTCACCAGCCCAATCAGCGTCAGAGTAAGCTTGCAAATCTAAATTGCCTCTAGAATTTGAATACCAAACTCAATGGTGCCCTTAAGATACCTTAGTATACATTTGACAGCCATAAAGTGAAGTGTAGTAGGTCAATGCATGAATTGGCAAACTGTATTAACAACGAAAGACAAATCAGGCCTACTAAATGTAAGATATTGTAATCCTCCTACCAAGCTCCGAATCAAGAATGGATCAACTAGAGGTTCTCTTTCATACTTTAATAGTTTGGCTTCTGGAACAAGAGGAGTTGAACAAGGTTTGAACTTAGTCATACCAACTTTCGACAGTAACTTAGTTGCGTATTTAACTTGATTCACAAAGATACCTTTAGGTTTATAATGAACATGAAGCCCAAGAAAATAGGACAACCGACCAAGATCTTTCATATCGAATTTGGAGCAGGAGAGTTATTCCCAGTTAAGAGAATATCATCAACATAGAGTAATAAAATGATAACAACGGAATCTATGCGCTGAACAAACAGAGAAGAATCTGATTGTGATTGCTGAAATCCAAAGCCCAAAACATGAGTAGTAAAACGTTCATTCCAGGGCTGTGGAGCCTGTTTTAAACCATATAGAGCCTTGTGTAATCAGCAAACCAAGTGAGGACAAGTATAATTCACAACGCCAGGGGGGCTGTTACATGTATACTTCCTTAGAAAGAAAGCCATGAAGGAAGGCATTCTTGATGTCTAATTGCTTAATCGTCTAACCAAAATTAGTAGCAAGGGTAAGAACAAGCCGAACCAAGTGTGCTTAACAACTAAACTAAAAGTTTCATCATAATCCACTCCTTCCTTTTGCAAATAACCTTTGGCAACTAATCGGGCTTTGTGTCTAGATATTGAACCATCAGCGTTCTTCTTGAGTTTAAAAACCTACTTACAACCAATTAAGCTCCTTGACGCAAGAAGTGGAACAAGAAACCACGTATGTTGTTGTTGAAGAGCTTGGTATTCTTCTTGCATTGCTTTATAACATTTAGGAACTTTGATGGCCTGTTGATATGTCTTGGGTTCAACAACACTAGGATCAGGAGAAATAGAGACAAGAAATGTGCGTTTCTTGGTAATTCCTGACTTTGCTCGAGTGATCATAGGATGGTGATTGTGAGGAATTAAAGTAGTGGATGCAGAAGACATGGAAGCACCAGAATGATTCTCTAGAATAGTATGAACAATTGGAGGTTGTGAATCTTGATTGACTGGAGGAGGAATATTAGAGCTAATATGCATGGAAGAATCAAGTGTATTTTATACCACTCTAGAAGTATCATCAGACTGCTGTAGACATCAAAATTTCGGTGAAATGAATGTTGACCAATAATTAAAATTTCAACGCTCACGTGTCACATAAATTTTACATGTAGCGTGTGACTCAACGAAAAATCGAAATAAATTGGAAAAGTCATCAAATGGGACACGTGTCAATACTTGGTAGAAATGATTTATTTCATCTGATTATTTAAATCCAAAAATCAAGTTTTGGAATTCTATAAATAGGAAGCCAAGGCATTCATTTTGGGAGAAGGAAAGGAAGAGAAATTTACATTACACCAAAACCTTGAAGCCTTGAAACTCTAAAGCTCTCAAGCAAATCTCGGAGGATCAAGAAAGCATTCTTCGTTCTTCGTCAAATCCTCATTCAAGATCAAGCCCCAACGGCCCTTGAAGAACTTCCACCAACTCAAGATCAAGCCCTGACGGCCCTTGAGGAAAGTATTCATCGTTCATCATCCGTTCATCCTAAGATCAAGCCCCAACGACCCTTTGGATCAACAACCTCAACAAATCCACACATCCAATCGTTCTTCAAGATTAAGCCCAAAAGCCCTTGAAGATCCGCTTATCCATCAACCTTCAAGATCAAGCCCCAACGGCCCTTGAAGAACTTCCACCAACTCAAGATCAAGCCCCGACGGCCCCCTTGAAGAAAGTGTTCATCATTCATCATCCGTTCATCCTAAGATCAAGCCCCAACGGCCCTTTGGATCAACAACCTCAACAAACTCATACACCCGTTCTTCAAGATCAAGCCCAACGCCCCTTGAAGATCCATTCATCAACTGTTCATCCTTAGATCAAGCCCGGACGGCCCTTTGGATCAACAACTCATCCACAAACCTACACCCTACGAAGATAGAATCAGAGGACCAAATTACAAAGAGATTGTAACCCTAAAAAATCATTAATACAAAAATATATTTTGTACACGTATTCTTGTCTCTTGTTTCAGGAATTTTTTGTGTTTACAAATTTGGCACGCCCGGTGGGATTTATCTCTACCTCTCATCTCTATCCTCAAATCATCGAAAAACGCAAATGGCATCAAGAAAGGATCAAGTTGTTCCTGCAATCAAAGCAAAGAACAATAACATCATCGCCGCAAGTGGTGATATTTCGGGCATCATAACCCGAACTAAGGCAAGAGATCTTTTTGCCGCGGCTTCCGCCCCTGCATTAACTCTGTCAAAGGAACAAGAGCACCTGAGGTACGAGCCTGTGATCACCCTAGCCTCGCTAAGGGCATCAAGGGGGGAAAGCCCGAGGAAATACTCAGAGTCCCTACTCTCCGACGCTGATTCGAGCGGCAGTACAACCATGCAAGTCATGACCACAGAAGCAACTTCAATCGAGGAGCAGATAGCTCAGATGAATGAAGCAATTGCAAAGCTCACACGGACTGTGGAAGAGAAGGACTTGCAGATTGCCACACTTGTCAACCAACTAGATGCGCTGCCCGACGTGAAAGTCGACCCAAATATTGGCCTATTAGAGAAAGAAGTCGACGAAGAAGAGGAGCCACCAGCGGAGAAAGTTGAAGAGAAGCCGAAGCTAGACCAAGCAACGGCATCCATGGGATCTCTCTCTATCCAGCAGCTACAGGAGATGATCGCAAGCACTATCAAGACACAGTACGAAGGAAGCTCGCATGACTCCGTACTGTACTCAAAGCCTTACTCCAAGAAGATTGATGCTTTGAAGATGCCAAGGGGTTATCAGTCCCCAAAATTCATGCAGTTCGATGGAAAAGGCAACCCAAAGCAACATGTCGCCCATTTCATTGAAACTTGCAACAATGCTGGGACAGAGGGAGACTACCTCGTCAAACAGTTCGTGCGTTCGCTGAAAAGTAACGCTTTTGACTGGTACACTGACCTCGAACCTGAGTCTATCAACAGTTGGGACCAGCTAGAAAGGGAATTCCTCAACCGTTTCTACAGCACTCGTCGTATTGTAAGCATGCTAGAGCTGACCAGCACGAAACAGTGGAAAGATGAACCTGTCGTCGACTACATAAATAGATGGCGTTCTTTAAGTCTGGATTGCAAAGATCGGCTTTCTGAAACCTCTGCCATTGAGATGTGCGTTCAAGGCATGCAGTGGGGACTACACTACATCCTTCAAGGCATCAAACCACGACCATTTGAGGAGTTAGCCACCCGCGCCCATGATATGGAGTTAAGCATCACCCGTCATGGGAAGAAAGAACAAATCGCCGACTACAAGAATGACAAAGTTTTGGGGCCAAAGGTGGATAAGGCTACGTGGAAACCCACCAAGGAAGCAATAACGGTCAACACAACTCCAGTCAAAATCCATACACGAAGCAAGGCGATTCAAACCGAAGCTTTTCGTGATCAAGAGATACGTAGACGCACTTTGAAGGAGCTTGAAGAGAAGACTTATCCATTCCCCGACTCTGACGTGGTTGCCATGTTGAAAGACTTGCTTGACAAAAAGGTGATCGACCTACCTGAGTGCAAACGGCCAAAAGATATGAACCGTACTGACAGTCCAAGGTACTGTAAATTCCACCGCTTCATTAGTCATCCGACGGAAAAGTGCTTTGTGCTAAAAGATCTCATCATGAAGTTGGCTCAGAAAGGGATCATCGAGCTAGATCTTAATGATGTGTCGAAGTCAAACTATACCACCGTCACTTCTGGCTCTTTGAACTCAAAATCTTCACCTCAACCGTTGGGGGCATGCTCCAAAACCATGTCAGTCAAGTCAAGTGAAGTTAAAGGATGGACTTATGTCACTCCAAAGAAAATGCACAAGAAACATAGGTCTCCTCCACAAGTTCACCAATCGGAAAGGGGGCAAAGCAGCCAACGTCAACCTTCAAAGCTACATGAAAGTGTTGAGGATGATGAAGTTATGACACAAAGATCGTCCGTTGCCATCACGATGCGCGATTTCTTCCCCAAAGACTTCTTCAATCACTCAGTCAAGACTCCTTGCTATAAAGATTGCAAGGAATGCTTCTCTAAGATCGTTTGACAAATTCAAAGAGCTCTTTGTTCACACGAGCCTAAAAGGTGACAACAAACGCTCCTTGCTTGCACGAGCTAAAACTGCAAACGGCACCAAACGCTCCTTGCCTGCACGAGCTGAAACTGCAAACGGCACCAAACGCTCCTGGCCCGCAAGAGCATAAACTGTGTACGGCAAAATCATCATCAAAACCATCACTCATTTGAACTACGTTATGACTTGATCTCTTCTTTGGAAGAGTACGTAGGCAACTTGAAACTTCAAAACTTCAAGTACAGTCACATCAAAATAAATAAATAAATGTTTCATTAAAGAAAGTCAATTTTATTACAAAAAAAAAAAAAATACATATGTTACTATGTATTAGAAAAAAAATATATATATATTCTCTACTTCAAAAAAAAAAAAAAAAAAAACAGAAGGAAATATATACAATATATATACAAATCCAGGCCCTCATCAAAGTCCAAAGGCAGCTTCTCTTCCGTAAACCCTAAATCCCCAATCTGAGCAGCTGAATCAAAATTTCGGAGATGGCGACGGTTCCAGGGCAACTGATATGGGAGATAGTGAAGAAGAACAACTCTTTTCTAGTGAAGGAGTTCAGGAGGGGTCACGCCGGCGTGCGGTTTACCAAGGAGCCCAACACTCCTCAATCTCCACTCTTACAAGCACTCTTGGTTGGCAAACAAGAAAACCGTGACCATTCAGGGCGTGGGCAAAGATCAATCTGTGCTGCTGGCGACAAGTAAGACCAAGAAGCAGAACAAGCCCGCTGCTCTGTTGCATAAGTCTGTGATGAAGCAGGAGTTTCGCAGGATGGCCAAGGCGGTTGCGAATCAGGTGGCGGATAACCATTACAGGCCGGATCTGAAAAAAAGTAGCCCTTGCAAGGTTGAGTGCTGTTCACAAGAGCCTCAAGATTGCCAAGTCTAATTACAAAAGAAGGAAGACGAAGTAGCACTACTCCCCTCAAACCCTCAATCCTCAAGGCTCAAGGCAAACCAGAAGCAGCAGAGGAGAAAGAACGAGAAAAAATAAAAAAAAATAATCCCACAAAAACGCCCAAACCCACACAGACAGAAGAAATGAAGAAAGAAGATGGTTCCAAAAGTGGGTCTTGAGCCCCGAGGCCTGTTTGCTTCAAATGCAAAAGCTTTTTCTGCAACAACAAAAGCCATTAAGCTAGCAGAACAGCGGAAGCCGCATCAGCAGCAGCTAAAAGTGCTTTTGGGTGCTGAGAGATTTCGTTTCAACAACTGAGCATGTACTTGGGTAGTCTCTGTTTGACCCAGAATCTGGACTAAAAAAAAAACCAAAAAAAAAAAAAAAATGAGTTTTTGTTTTTGGGGTTTTTAGCATTGAGCTCTCTGGGGTTGTAAATTTGAGTTCAACCTATTTGTAATTTGTGCTTCTGGGGTTGTGGGTTTTGTTGTTTTTGAAGAAAAACTGGAGATTTTTGTGTTTTTTTTGGTTTGAGGAGATTTGTAGGAGTGTTGATTTTGTTAGATGAAGACCATGCCCCTACCCTTTGAGGAGTTTCAAGGGAAGGGGGTGCTAGATTTCACTTCTGTTTCTTCTTCTTCTGCTGCTGCTGCTGCTTCAGATTCATTTCTTTCATCGCCGCCGCAAAAGTGGATTCACCGCCACCACAACAGCAAAGAGAATTGCTATGTGGGCAGCACTGAGCCCACCTCTGTTCTCGACACCAGAAGAAGCCCAAGCCCGCCCACATCCTCCTCAACACTGTCTTCCTCCCACGGCAGCGGAGCTAGTGGTGGCTCGACAGACACAACCACTGCGGCGGGGGTCGAAAACCCATCTCAAACACCCTTAGAGGAACAAAAATGCGGCCCGTCGCTCGGCATGGAGGACTGGGAGAGCGTTCTGTCTGAGTCCCCGGGTCAAGAGCAGTCCATCCTGAGGTTGATTATGAGTGACATCGAAGACCCCTCTCTCGGATTAAACACGCTGCTGCAGAGTTCAAGCGGCTCTGATCATCACCACCAAAATTTGGAATTCGGCTGCGGAGGGTTTCAGGATGTGGTGGATCAAGGCGGAGGATACGGCGGCGGCTTCGAACCCGATGATCATTCTGGGGGTTTGGTTAGCCCCTCTCTGCACGCAAGTTCTGGTCCTGATTTTAATTTCAGTAATAATGCCTCAAATGTTGAGACTCAGAGCAGCAATGTGAGACCAAACCCTACAATGTTCTCTGCTTCAATGAGTAATCCTTTTCCGGTTTCGCTGTCTTCCGGCATGTTTCAGCGGCAACAGAACATGGGTCTGGAAGAGAAGCCTCAGATTTTCAATCCCCAGATGGTAATTAACCAAAACCAAGCTCAGTCTACACAGAACCCAGCTATGTTTATGCCTTTAACATATGCCCAATCGCAAGAGCACCACCTTCTCTCACCACCTCCGGGATCCTCCGTTCCAGAAACTGAATGCAAAGAGCTCAACTTTGAGAGCTTAAACAACACAAGTGGAGTACTAGAAGCCGTTTCACTGTTCCCAGATTTCAAAGATGGCTCTTCGGACAGTGACTCAAGCGCGATCTTGAACGAAGATAACAGTCCAAACTTGACTGTGTCTTCATCTGGGATTCTTCAAAACCACCAGCTCATCAAGTCTCCGGCTTCCACTTCACTCAAATTCAACTGTTGTTCGTCGTCCTTCAGCCGTCATGGTTTGCTTGGAAATGTGGTCGTTTGAAATGATTGTTCTTCTATCCGGTCTTCTTCCAAACCCGGAGTTGGAAACCTCAGTGCTTTTTATCAGTTTGAATACAGCGGCAATGGTTTGGATGATCCCTTTCGGACTCAGTTCTGCTGTGAGCACTCGTGTCTCCAATGAATTAGGAGCAGGGCGTCCAGAAACAGCGCGCTTAGCAGTGTGCGTTGTGTTAGTCATGGCCATTACCGAGGGTATATTGGTGGGATCGGTCCTGATACTGATACGCAACTTCTGGGGCTACGCTTATAGCAACGAAAGAGAAGTTATCGATTACCTTGCAACCATAATGCCTATACTTGCAACATCCAACTTTCTAGACAGCCTCCAGTGTGTTCTTTCGGGCACTGCTAGAGGATGTGGGTGGCAGAAGATTGGAGCATATGTGAATCTCGGGGCGTACTACTTGGTTGGAATTCCGTTGGCTATTTTGATGGCTTTCGTCCTTCATGTTGGTGGAAAGGGGCGATAGCTGGGAACTCACTGCTATGACTGTGCTCGTCGCTGTGCTCAATGGCTGTGCTCATCGGTACTAGTAGTGGAGCTTCGGATTCTGGAGGTTCATCTTCCATGGCAAAACAGGAGGAAAGGCTTCTTCCTCTGTCTCCCCGCTACTACCAACAAACCTCAAGCTCGTCACCCTGGTCACCATGATCAAAATCAACGAAGAGCTTCATTAACCGCTGTCAAACGACTAGCCGGTCTTCAAACTCGACGCCTTACACTCTGCCTCAAGATCTGGCTGCTTCTACACCTCCGCCATGGCTGCTGCCTTTGAATGTGATCAACAAAACCAAAGTTTGTCAACTCACACCCAAAGATCTCTGTCCGTCTTCGTCCTCCTCTGCGAGCCATCTCCTTCTACCGATCAGCTTCAGCAGCACGTACACCCCTTCTTCCTCCGTCTTCTCTCGGACTCGGCCTGGGTTTTCACCCACAAACTCAGCCTTCCAGATCACCATATAAAAGAAAAAAAAATGATGGAATCTTGGTGGACAGCACCATGCAAAAAACAAAAAAAAAAAAAAAATGATGGTGGACGGCACCATGTAAAAAAAAAATAATAAAAAAAATTATCAAGTCTTTCATGGTGGAAGACATAAAAAAAAATTATAAAGAAAGATAATGGTGGAATCCATCAGCCCATTTTGAAAAGAAGAGTAAAAAATTAAAAAGAAAAAAAAATATAATAAAAACAATGATGGTGCTTCTGGAACCATGTGCAAAAAGAAAAAAATATATATAATAAAAAAAAGAAAAAAACAATGGTGGTGCTTCTGGCACCATCTGAAATATATATATATAAATGAATGGTGGATCAGCGCCACCGAAAGCAAAGAAAAGACTAAAAAAATAATAATAAAATAAAATAAAATAAAAATGAATGATGATGGACGGTGATGTATATGTTTTATCTGTATTTAGCACAATACACTGAATAAAATAAAGCATGTCCATTAATCTCCAAGAAATTACAAGTGCGTACAAAAAAAAAAAAAAAAAAAAAAAAAAAAAAAAAAGTTGGAGCTTTCCCAAAGGTTGTTCACGTGAAGCCCCACTACTTGGCCAAACTCCAGGAGCGGGAGGCACCGATGATAGATCATTCGAGGCCCCAATACTTGGTGGAACGCTAGATGACGCAGGAAAAAGGTGCCTCTAAAAGAAAGACGCAAGCCTTTGACGGTCACTTTGAATTCGACCTTGAGATTCTTGCATCTCATCAAGCTTCCTCTTCATGCCTGTCGAATAATTATTTGCAAGCACGTGCAAACTTCTATTCTCGTGCTTAAGCTGTTTGATCTCTTGCTTGAGATTTTCCACCTCTGCCATCAATGATTCAACCTGACGGGAGCGAGCAAGTAGGCGTTGGCCCATGTTGGACACAGAGCCCGCGCACTGAACACTGAGAGCCAGGGACTCTTGAACGGCCAACTCATCGGACCGTCCTGAAAGTAGCTGACTATCTTTGGGAGTGAGGAGGTTCCGAGCTACTATCGTAGCTGTTGTTGCATCCGTCATCACAGAGTCTTCACCTGTAAGAGGGCCATGAGAAGATAAGAAAGACGGGCACCATACCTTACCCTGACGAGGCGCAACCGGATCACTGCTGAGACTCAAATCTCAGCAAAGGTTAGATGGGTTAGAAGAGTTAGCCATTTTTCAAGAAGTTAAAAGAGAAGGGTTGGATGGAGTAAAATTTCAACGGGCCGGAGACGATGTTCACGAATGGGCAATCTTCAAAGTGTGCATGTTAGAGGTGATCGATCACCTCTATAAAAGGAGAGGCGACACAACCACCGATTCAGAATTGAAGAGACACCACTCTTCAAAGCCGGATTTTCCTGCGTAAAGGTCGCCAACTCTTCAGACACAATCTCGGCTTTTCAGATAAAGCGTTCAACTTTGTCAAAAGATCTCTGACAAAGTTGAAGACGCGTGGAGGTCTCTCGGCTTTTCAGATAAAGCGTTCAACTTTGTCAAAAGATCTCTGACAAAGTTGAAGACGCGTGGAGGTTGCCGACAAGCGTGGGTGATAAAGCCGCAATCTCGGCTTTTCAGATAACGCGTGCAACTTTGTCAAAAGATCTCTGACAAAGTTGAAGACTCGCGGAGGTCATTGCCACATCCGCACTACTACTTGCCATTACAATTCCTATATACATCCACATTCATGGCAAGGCATACACCCAAAAACGCATGACTTTTCTTCTCGACCGAGAATGTAGCTGCAACCAAACCTCTCAAGCATGCTCAGTTTTCTTCTTCCCTTGAGAACACATATTCAACCATTGATGTATTCCCCAAAGAAGATACCAGATGCCTGGAGTACAGATGAGGCAGGAGGAAACGGTAGATCGAAGCATGTGGAGACAAGCACAACAAATATATGTGCTGATTCATTTGCTGCTTCTTCAAAAGCAAAAGTATCTCATATCATCAAGGGCGAAAGCAAAGGTATCTCATATCATGCTTTTTCCCTGTCTTTTCCTTTGCCCTTGTTCTCACCTGCCAAGACAAGGACAGAGAAAGCAATATGTCGGAACCTCCACTCAAACTTGCGCTGCCACCAAGAAGTGATGGTCCATTCAAATGCAAGGTTTGCATTCCACTCCTGTATCAGAGGACAAATACTACAAGAGAAGATGCTAAACCTACATAAGGAAATATCACTTCTGCAAAGGGAGCAAGTAAGGCAAGTGAAAATGATACATCGAAGCATGTGGAGACAAGCATAACAAATATATATGCTGATTCATTCGCTGCTTCTTCAAAAGAAAAGGTATCTCATATCATGCTTCCTCCATATCCTTTCCTTTGTCCTTGTTCTTACTCGCATGACAAAGTGAAAAGAGCAATCAGCCGGCACTTGGAGTCAGTCTGCCGATCTGGAACCGACTACCTGGAACCTATTCCCTGGTTGCTTACCTAGCATTGCTCTCGAGTAGTCATCTTCAACGGTTGATACACTTCCAGAGAAGGGACCACATCTGCTTGGAGAACAGCTAAGACGAGTGACAATAAAAAATCAATCTTTCTAATTTGTACTCTTCAATACGAATTGGAAAGATTGAACAAAGAAACAGGTCATCACCTCCACCTCGTGCTTGCCTGCCATGTGTCTGAATCCTGAAACCAGTCATGGTCTTATTTCCAATTCAAGATCAAGCCTCAACGGCCCTTGAAGAAATCACAAGTCCGATTCAAAATCAAGTGTTCACCACCCTTGAATCAAATTCAACTCCAGATAAAAGGAGTAAGTTCAGACCTTCGGAGGAGACCAAAAGAATCCTCCAGCCCAGCTCAAGATCAAGCCTCGATGGCCCTTGAAGAAATTTCCAGCCCAATTCAAGATCAAGCCTCGACGGCCCTTGGGTTGACATCTACATTAAGGGACTTCAAAACGCATCTTCTACACGTGACAAGCACATGTCTACGACGCGCCTTGAAGTGGGGGCATTTGTAGACATCAAAATTTCGGTGAAATGAATGTTGACCAATAATTAAAATTTCAACGCTCACGTGTCACATAAATTTTACATGTAGCGTGTGACTCAACGAAAAATCGAAATAAATTGGAAAAGTCATCAAATAGGACACGTGTCAATACCTGGCAGAAATGATTTATTTCATCTGATTATTTAAATCCAAAAATCAAGTTTTGGAATTCTATAAATAGGAAGCCAAGGCATTCATTTTGGGAGAAGGAAAGGAAGAGAAATTTACATTACACCAAAACCTTGAAGCCTTGAAACTCTAAAGCTCTCAAGCAAATCCCAGAGGATCAAGAAAGCATTCTTCGTTCTTCGTCAAATCCTCATTCAAGATCAAGCCCCAACGGCCCTTGAAGAACTTCCACCAACTCAAGATCAAGCCCCGACGGCCCCCTTGAAGAAAGTGTTCATCATTCATCATCCGTTCATCCTAAGATCAAGCCCCAATGGCCCTCTGGATCAACAACCTCAACAAACTCATACACCTGTTCTTCAAGATCAAGCCCAACGCCCCTTGAAGATCCATTCATCAACTGTTCATCCTTAGATCAAGCCCCGACGGCCCTTTGGATCAACAACTCATCCACAAACCTACACCCTACGAAGATAGAATCAGAGGACCAAATTACAAAGAGATTGTAACCCTAAAAAATCATTAATACAAAAATATATTTTGTACACGTGTTCTTGTCTCTTGTTTCAGGAATTTTTCGTGTTTACAACTGCATATGGATATGAGTCAAATTTGTAGCTTCTAAAGGCCTTAGAGCAGCACACATAGGAGTAATAGGATTGAAAAATGAACTAGTCATCAATGTAGGATCAATGGCCTTAATTAATGCAAAAGGAAACACTCCTTCATCAAAAATAACATGCCTTGATACATAAACCCTTGCAGATGCAATATGATAGGACATGTAGACTTTGTGATCCAGAGTATACCCAATAAACATACATTGGTTAGTCCTATCTTTGCAACTTATTGTGATTATATGATCACAATAGTGGATAACAAGCACTACCAAAAACTTTAAAAGTAGTAACATTAGGAAGTAGACCAAAAAGCTTCTCAAAAGGAGACTTCATATCCAGAACTTTGGCTGGCATCCGATTAATAAGTTAGTTTGCTATAGAACAATATGAAACCAAAATTTCAGAGGCAATAAGGCTGCAGAAAGAAGAGTAATAGTTGTTTCAACCAAGTGTCGATGCTTTCTCTCCGCCATCTCATTTTGTTGTGGAGTGTATGGGCATGATTTCATGTGTTGAATGCATTTAGATGCAAGAAATTCTTGAAACACTTTACTAATGAACTCACCACCACTATCACTCTGTAATATCTTTATAGACTTTGAAAAATAGTTGGAAATATATGCATAGAATTGAACAAAAATTCCAAAAACCTTGGATTTATTCACAAGTGGATAAATCCAACATCAATGAGTACAATCATCAACAAACATAACATAATACCGATATCCTGAGATAAAAACATGTGGACTTGACCCCCAAACATCAGTATGGACCTTATGAAAAGCTTTACTAGCTCTGTTTACACTAGGAGAAAAAGGCAAACGAGTCATTTTACCCTTCAAACAAGATTGACAAATCATTGGAGATGAATCTACAAAACAAGGGATATTAGCCTGAGACAACATAATCGAAGTAACATCATTAGCAGGATGACCAAAGCGTTGATGCCACATGTGTGAATTGATCTTCTGACCAAGAAAAACGCGTTTGGTAAAAAGTTGGATCAAGCTTAATTTGGACAGGAATGGGGTACAAACCATCAGTGCTCTAGCCTTGGTATAGAACCTTCCCTATGTTGTCCTGAATTTCAAAAATAACCTCATCAAATAAGAAAAGACACTTATTGTCTAAACAAAATCATCTTACTGATAAAAGATTCTGACTTAGTTGAGGAACATGCAACACAATACGCAAATGAAAAACTCGAGAACCAAGAGTTAAAGTAGCATCCCCAATATGTAAAATAAGGAGTGAAGCACCATTACCTACTGTAATAGTATCAGTTGGAGAGCAAGGTCGTACTGAAGTAAGACAATTGATATTTGAGACCATATGATGAGTTGCACCACTATCTGTGAGCCAAATATTTGGAGGTTGAAATGGCATTGAAGACATGGCAGTGAAGGCATGCACTGAAAGGGGACTCTTTCCTTGCATAACATAATTGTAGCGATGAAGACAATCAGCACCAATATGACTCTGCTACTTACAAATCTAACAAGGTATTATGGATGAGATAGATGTTGGGACACTGGAAACTGGTGGAGATGGTGGTGGTGCAGTTGGACCACGGACCCCTTGTCTATTATATGGAGGAACATAATAGTATGAGCCGCCTCCATGCGAAGAAGATCCTTCTTCGTGCGAAAATTTAGGGGAACCACCATAAGAACCTTGGTAACCACTAGAGATAGGAAATTGTCCACCATTACAAAACTGTAATCCACCAGATTGAAATGAAGGAAATTGTCTACCATTGGAATTTTGAAAAATGCCAAGGTGAAAAGATTGTCCGCCATTGGAAAACTGAGGTCCACTACTTGGAAATGCAGTAGAATTAGGGCCATAATATTGAGAACAACCATAACCTCCATTATATCGACCCCCTCCATTATATTTATTTCTATAATTTCCTTTTCTACGATTAAATCGACCACCAGTATAGCCTCCACGAGATCAAAAAGTGTCATATGAATTGCCGTGAGAATATGGTGGCTGAGATGAACTTCCAAGCATATGTTCAAATAAATTTGAGTTAACGGAAGAATAAGTCTTGCTGGAAGAATTAAGTATAGGAGCAGTTGTGGAAGATGTAGAAAAAGATTAGCAACCATGGCAGCAAGCATTGGAGTGTTCATGATAGTATTATCTTTAGAAATATCACTCTCTTCCGCAATAAGTAGAGAACGCAACTCAGATATAGTAATAGCAACCAGTCGTGCTCGAAAATGGGAGTGAAAGTGATTATATTCAACCTGAAGGCCATTCAATGTAATTAGAATAATATCCTTATCAGTGACAGTAAAATCCACACAAGCTAAACATTGGCGAGCTGTTTTGATTTTGCTCAAATAGACTTCAATGGAGTTTGATCCTTTCTGAATGGTTTGTAAATTAGTTTTAACATGCCTGACCCTTATATCCTCCAAATACCCGAGGTAGGCACGTGTTGGCCGACACCTGAAGGTGACGAAGCCATACTAACATGCATGTGAAGTAAAACATAAATAAAACTTATGAATTTAAATACAATGAATATGCAATTAAAGAACGTGTTCAGAGCATACGACTACTTCAGAGCACTAAAAAGAAATAATATAAAATTTTAATGAACAAGGAGTGGGTCCTACACTGAGAGGATTCGAAGATGTCAAAGCGGGAGTGCCTTGACGCGGGGATTGTATGCCTCGATTCTAAGTCCTGAGTGAAGGAAATATTTGTGAAAAATAAGTTCATTTGAGCAACATCTATGCATGCAATTAACAATTAAAAGGCGGAACCATGCTTGTATGCGCTCAAAACAAAACTTTACCCATGAAATTCAAGGCCTAGTAATTGAGGTGAACCAAGACTCAACTCAAGAACAAAGTGAGTTGAGAAATATTATACCTTTGTTGATTCCTCTTTGCATAAGCAAAGGCTAAACACCCAAGAGAGAGCGCCTTCATTCCTTACTTCTTAGTTCCATGGATTTCTTGGAGGAGAATGGAGGAATGGATTCACCAAGTTCCCAAGAAAACGAACCTCTACGTTTCCACACCAAGGAGGGACTTGAAGAAGAGATGAGTGACCTTGGAGGAGGATTCATACTAGTAAATCCCCTCCAAGGAGGCCGGCCTCCTAGAGAGAAAATGAGAGCTTTTGTTCTCTCCAATTTCCTTAAGAGGGAACCCTAATGAATTTTGGCTATAATGTCATTTATATAGTCACTTCAATTAAGTGACAAAAAAAAAAAACCAAAACCCTTTCATTCATAATATTGCCGGCCTTCTAAAGGCTTTGGCCTGTTTGGGCCCTTTTCAGTCTTTAGTCATTAAGTTGTCATACAACTTAAATTAATAGGCTTGACGGTTCTAAGCCCAATAGGCCTTAAGGTCCAATAATTACTTAAAAGCTAAAGCGAACTTATTCATTTGATTAATTAACATATTAATCAATCATAGCCATAAAAAATTAAACCATTTAATTATTCTTACTCATCTCCTTTGTTTCTTCAATCTCTACCTTACACGTTGTATGATCCATTAAGTTCTTTTTAGCGAGGCAGTGGGCGATTAGAACTCTTCAAATCGATTGTGAATTGAAACATACTTTCAATTCTCCCTTTAGTGATTATACACCTTTAGGTTTTCCACAAACCATGGGTGACACCTAGTAGTATGTCATGGCTACCCAAGCTAATCAGAAGAGGTGGAGAACCTATTCAGTTTGGGATTACAATGCAATACGGTCTTTCTCTAATACAATACTCTTGACCACATTGTTTGGTTTGATAGTTTATTCATGTCTACTATCCAATGTGATTCTCTTACTTATATGATTACCTTGAATGTGATTTTGAACGGCTTCCTAAATCTCATTCATACTCTGGCCAGAGATTCTTAATCATATCATAGAGAATTCTCCCTCAAATGGTTTGAAGGTTAGAGATCCCTTGTTGTGCATTCACTTGCCTCCATGGCTAAGTGGCTTAACCCCAACTATGTCGTGGACACCCTTTGACGGTGTGACTTTGATATAGTCAAATATCAAAGACCTAACCATAAGACAACTATGATGCCTCAGGTCAAAAGACTACTTTGTATGATCCCAACCATGAGTTCTCATGTGACATGAGTATGAGAACTCCTCGTTGATCGTGTTCAGTGGACTCATTCTCTATTGAGCACTTACATGCTTGTCTTGGTGTTAGTCATACCAATGACTCAAGACCAGTCACTCTCTCTAAGAGAAGACAGAGCACGTACTGATCTTAACGGACTGTCAATGCCCAATTGGCAATCCTATGATCAAGAACGTTTAGGATATGTATACGAAAGAGAATGGTCTCATGAATCTAACTTCTTTCGATCACAATCTCCCAATTACATATTCCTTGGACTTATCGTTTAAGCATATAACATTTATATGAGACGACCTTAAACAATAATCTTTGCCCTTTATATTATACTAGATTAGTTTAACATGTGAAATGTCCGTAAAGTATCATCATATGATTGGCTTTTAGGGCACATTTCCAACACTGAGGGGGCGCAAAACAAAATGTGAGTGGACCAAGTTGATATATAAATAGTAGTGAAACAGTTATTCAATGTACTAACCTCCAAAGTTTTATGAAAACTCATAGCATAATATGTAATGGGTTTTCCGACAACCTTAGCATGCCATAAAATCTTTCATGAAACATATATCATATATAGTGCTAAATAGTGGTATCATGTAATAGTATCTCACGGCCGAAGCCACCAACCTATGTCCGGTCGAAGCCAATAACTATATCTCCCAGCTTGAAGCCAATAACTATATCTCCTGGCCTGAAGCCAATGACTATATCTTCTGGCCCGAAGCCAATATACAAGTATCTTCGCCTGTAGGCAGAACAGTGACCACTATATACGCACAAAAATATTGAATATACTCTTTCCAACATAAATACATATATCTCAAAAACATCTTCATAGCATATAGTCATCCATCACATATACTACAGAGAAGTGTAAAAACATGTTCATAAATAGTATATAGTCATCCATCATATATACTACAAAGAACATAAGTTCGATAAAGTATGGTATTCCAAAATATACTCCATAAAGCATGATAGTCATAAAGTGTAGATCTAATTTACTCACAAGACATTTCATAAAACGTAACCAATAAATCATTCTTTTCATGTATGCATTTCTAATAGTAAAAATATGCATTTTAGAAGGGGTCCACACACAAATACTCTGTCATCGAAGAGCCGTGCGAAATAGGAAGGACAGAATCGCCGCTAATAATCGTACCTAAGCACATAAAGGGTCCAATTAATAAAACTCTACTCAAACGATTGAATTTCAGAAAACAGACTGATAGGAGCATATTCATGCGACTTAAATGGCTTGTTCTCGTACATTTACGTTATGTTTCTTTAGTTATTTTAGTCCTTTATGCTTCTTTTGTGTGTTTTCAGGATCATAAGACGTGTTTGACGAAAGGATGCATTATGGAGTGTTTTGGGGCCTTTTTTAGCACTATTAGGCTAAGGATGGATAGCTTATGCTTGGAGCCCAAGTGTTGGATGAAATTGAAGGCCTTGTATGCACTTGAGGACACAAAACAATGGCCCTAACCCAATTACATTCACCTTGCCGTGGGCTTAACACAAACACCATTCCTTGCCATGCAAGGGGGAGCAATTTGGGTCCATTTCATGCACTTAAACCCTAGCCCAATTACACACCATTGCAGCCAAATCCATTATTTGCCATGCACATTCACCACCAATTCAACCACATGCACTTATTCCTCCATCATTGCACAACCATGCAGCCACACATTCTTTCTCCACACCTTGCCATGCATAATCCACCACTTTCCAACCTATTCACATGCATTCATCATTGCACCACAATTCAACACATGCATTTACACACCAACAACATCCCATGCCGTGCATTCCCTTTGCATTTCAGCCAAGTCACATGCATTCACCCACATGCACATTCAATCATTCACTCACACTTCCTATGCCGTGCATTCCCAAACCCTTCACATGCATTTCCTTCATCATTTCCAACCCACATGCACCCTTTATTCTTCATCATTCCAGCCATGCACATTTAATCATTCATTCCCAAATCAATGCTGTGCCTTTCACTCCCAATTTCAGCATTCACATGCATTTCCAGCTCATCCAAACTCCTTGCCGTGGGCTTTCAATGCAATTCCAGCATCTTCACACACTTTCCAGCTTTCCCTTTCATTTCCAGCTCTCATTCTTCATCATTGCAGCCACCTACATGCATTATTCATTAACCTTTCATCATGTAGCCAGAAAATAAGCAAGAAAACACTCAATGCCGTGCCTTCACACACCATTCCAGCACATGCCAACATCTTCACATGCAATTCCAGCTTTCACATGCTTTCCTAGCTGTTTTTCCATCATTAATTAGCCACTTGCATCCTAAACAAACAGCCATATACACCTCCATTCCTCCTATAAAAACCCTTGCATTCTCATTCATTTGGCATTGAATTCATTCCTCACCTTCATACACAACACAACACAAACACATTCTCCCTTCTCTTTGCCGTGGCCTTCTTTGCATTTCCAGCATCATTTTCTTCATTTCCATCACTCCCCATCCTTCCAAAACACTTCCCAATCATTCCTCCATACAAACACCAAACCAACAACGTCCCTTAGACCTTATGCTACAACGAAGAGGAGGAGAAGAGTGCCTAAACGTTCATACAATTCAAGTTTGAGTTGTTGGAATTTTTAGGTGTTGCTTTTCCTCGATTCCAATGTTTAATTTCAATTCTCTTTGTCTTGTACGTATGAGGAACTAAACCCCCCTTAGCTAGGGGGTGATTCGAAATATATGTTTATGCTTGCAATATGATTTGATTACTTCTAATTGCGTTTCATAAGTTGTGAATTCAATTTGTTTAACTATTTGATTGATAACCTATTTATGTATGTTTATTAAGAGTTCACGCTTAATTTTCATGCATGAATATGACGCTAGAATATAAGTGAGTTTCACGTAATAGTTATGAACTTATATTCACAAGTAGTGGAGGTTGCTTATAAACAATCGCGTTAAACAAATTCTTGGCATAAGTTTCATGCAATCATAGTAACGAATGCCTCGTCAACACTTATAGTTTTCATGTTGCTTAATGATTCTTGCTTGTATCTCTATTATGCAATTCATGTAGGGAACTTGTGAGGAATGCTTTGGGTTGTCGTATGCAATCATCCAATTCATTAACTTAAGGAAAACTTGACGGTTAATTTAAGCGGACCTAATTAACCCGGGGCGTTGAGAATTCATGGTTTATTGAAATGCAATAAGAAATCGTTTTGTATGCAAGTATAACATGTGTGGAGATGAACCCCTTAGCTAGCTTCCCATCCATTCATTTCCGTCAAATCCGTATTTACAATTTGTTTTCTTTGCAATCTATCCATTTTAGTTTAATCTCGTCCAAACCTAAATCCCCCCTCCATATTTTGTTTAAGTTTTAGTCTTAATCTATCTTTTTGTGTCTTTAAGCAGTTTTGAGTCTTTGGAACTTGTCTTGAGTCCTTTGAGTATTTGTGAACGTTTTTAACCTTGTTTGTATGTTTTTGAGTCAAATCCAAGTGATTAGCAAGCCCTCCTAATCCCCGGTCCAGAACGATCTCTACTTACATCTATACTACAATTGTCAAAAAGAGGGTTTAATTTGAGTGCGTATAATTCCCGCATCAAATTTTGGCGCTGTTGCCGGGGATTAGCAACTTTGCTAATCTCTTGGATTGTTTTATTTTCTTTTGTTTTTATTTTATTCCAGATTCTTGATCTTGTTTTGTTTCTTGTTTTAGGTACTAGTTTATGACTAGGAGTTCTCATCCGATTCGTGAACCTATCTCGGTCTTTGACGCCGATTTCGAGCGAGAATTGAGACGAAAGAGAAAGAACCCAGAACCTAGCGAATCAAGTGAAAGCTCCGAGTCTGTTTCTGAATTTGAAGAAGAAGAACCCAAGACAACAGTGGGTGAAGAAGACATGGCAGCGGACAACCGAACAATTAAAGAGCTTTCCGCTTCAGGATTGGCCAATGCCGCACCATTATGCATTCAATACCCCGCGGCTGCCCAAGGCAAGACCGATGAATTCGAGTTGAAGTCAAGCTTGTTGCACCACATTCCGAAATACCATGGGCTTTCCATGGAAGATCCCAACAAGCATCTCAAGGAGTTCGAGGTTGTTTGTTCGAGCATGACACCCATAAATGTTGACGGGAACATTCTGATGATGAAGGCTTTTCCATTCTCACTTTTGGAAAGAGCGAAGGATTGGCTTTTCGAATTAGCACCCGGAACGGTTACATCTTGGCATAGTATGAAAAGAGCTTTCTTGGAGAAATTTTTCCCAACTTCAAGAATCATTCTCTTGAGGAAACGGATTAGTGGCATCCAACAAAATCAAGGTGAATCGTTTCCTTCTTATTATGAACGTTTTAAATCACTTGTTGCTTCTTGTCCACAGCATCAAATGAAAGAGGAGCTGCTCATTCAATACTTCTACGAAGGACTCCTTCCCATGGAACGCCAAATGCTTGATGCCTCGGCGGGAGGTGCATTGGTGGATAAAACTCCGGGGGATGCAAAAGTTCTAATTGCCAACCGAGCACATAATGCACAACAATATGAAGGTGTTGGACAAAGAGACCCCCCACGGCAACACCAAGTCAATGAGGTAAGTGCCATAACCGAACTTCAAAATCAAATGGCTAACCTTACTACGTTGCTTTCTCAGGTGGTGGAAGGTCCAAAAGTCAAAACCGTAGCTTCTTGTGGCGTATGCTCCATGCAAGGACACCCTACGGACACGTGCCCACAATTGATCGAGAATGGAGGGTGGGAGACACTCAATTCCGTGGGTTTTGGGAACCAAAATCAACCACGCCATGATCCATACTCGAATACCTACAATCCGGGGTAGAGGGACCATCCGAATTTCAAATGGCGAGATCCCCAACAAGGTCAACAGCAAGGAGGATTTAGGCAGCAACCACCGGGCTTTTATACAAAGCCATTCGTCCCCAATCAAAACCAAGTGCAATCCGCCCCAACAACCTCAGGTATGTCTTTGGATAATGATCAAGTTGTTAAGTTACTTACTACTTTGACGCAGGAAGTACAAACTCAAAATAAGGAGAGACAAATCCAAGACAAACGGGTGGACAATTTGGAGAAGCAAGTAGGTCAAATCGCCGAATTTATGGGGCAATTTAGAGAACAAGGCAAATTGCCTAATTCAACCATTATGAACCCAAAGGGAGGATTTGAAACCGCTAAAGCCATCATGTTGAGAAGTGGTACACAGGTTGGAACGAACTCAAATGCATCCAAATCAAGTCAAGACAAGGAGGACAAGTTGCTGCAAGAAGAAGCACAGGGAGCAAAGCCCACGGCCAAAGATGACCAAACCTTGCCAAATTCATCTAGACCTCCTAAACCATCCCAAACCACCAAGGTAAGTCCCAATTCGACTTTTTCTAGTTCTATTCCACTAAACGTGCCCTTTCCTAGCAGGTTTAGGCAATCAAAGAAGGAAGAAGCTGAGAAGGACATTCTAGAGACCTTTCGGAAAGTTCAAGTCAATATCCCGCTCCTTGATGCGATTAAGCAAGTTCCGAGGTATGCTAAGTTTTTAAAAGAACTTTGTACAACAAGGAAAAGGATCTCGAACAAAGAGGTGGTTCAAGTAAGTGAAAATGTCTCTGCTGTGTTACAAAGGAAATTACCCCCTAAATGCAAAGATCTGGGTAGTTTTACAATTCCGTGCGTTATTGGTAATACTAAGTTTGAACAATGCATGTTAGATCTAGGTGCTTCAATTAACGTCATGCCATACTCTATTTATGCTTCAATGAACCTTGGTGAATTGAAAAATGATGGTGTGATTATTCAGTTGGCCGATAGATCTAATGCCTATCCAAAGGGCGTATTGGAAGATGTCTTAGTACAGGTGAATAATTTGATCTTCCCGGCGGATTTCTATGTCCTTGAAATGGAGGAAACCACCCATGCTCCACCCTTGCCGATTCTTCTTGGGAGGCCATTCATGAAGACGGCCCGAACAAAGATAGATGTGTTTAAAGGCACTTTAACGATGGAATTCGATGGGGAAGTGATTGATTTCAATATTTCTGAAACTATGAAATTTCCTAACGATAATCACTCATGTTTCTCTATTGATATTCTTGATTCTTTGGTGCAGGTACCTGATCTATTCCATGCCGTGGATTCCAATTGAGCCTAAGAAGGTCTCGTCCGGCTGCAAGACGTAAAAGAAAGCGCTACTTGGGAGGCAACCCAATGCACTGAATAAAACAAAGCTTGTTCATTGATTTCCATTGATTAAAAAAAAAAAAAAAAAAAAAAAAATGGCAGAAAGATGGAGCCTTCACAAGGGTTGTGTACGTGAGGCCCCACTACGTGGCAACACTCTAGGAGCAGGAGCCATCGGAGCGGGAGCCATCGGAGCAGGAGCCATAGGAGCGGCAGGCACCGAAGATAGATCATTCAAGGCCCCAAACCTTGGTGGAACGCTGGATGACCCAGGAAAGAGGTGCCTCTGGAAGAAAGCCGCAAGCCTTCGACGGTCATCAAGTGAAGGAAAATTTGTGAAAAACAAGTTCATTTGAGCAACATCAACAACATGCAATTAACAATTAAAAGGCGGAATCATGTTTATATGCACTCAAAAACAAAACTTAACCCATGAACTTCAAAGCCTAGTAGATAGGTGAACCAAGACTCAACTCAAAACAAAGTGAGTTGAGAAATCAATACCTTTGTAGATTCCTCTTTGCATAAGCAAAGGCTAATCACCCAAAGAGAGGGCCTTCATTCCTTGCATCTTAGATCCATGGATTTGGATGGATGAAAAAGTTTCTCCAAGTTCCCAAAATTGAGAACCTCTAATGATTCATCACCAAGGCATAATGAAGAAGAAATGAGTGACCTTGGAGGAGTTTGATTGCTAGATGATCCCTCCAAGGTGGCCGAAATTTTAGAGAGAAAGGAGAGCTTGTGTTCTCATCCTTTCCCCAAAAATAACCCTTAATGAATTTTAGGCTATAAAGTCCTTTATATAGTTCCTTCAAATAAGTGACCTAATGGACCAAAAGCCCTATTCTTCTAACATGGCCGGCCTATAGGTTTATTGGGCTTTCAAGCCCTTTGTTTATTCAAGTTGTCATACAACTTGAGTTAATGGGCTTGACATTCAAATCCCATTGGGCCTTGCGGCCCAAAACTAACCCGAGGTCTTTAACGAACTTATTCGTTTGATTAATTAACATATTAATTAATCTTAGCCTTAGATAAATAATTAAACCATTTAATTATTCTTACTCATCTCCGTTGTTTCTTCAAACTCTACCTTACTCGGTGAACGATCCATTAGGTTCCTTTTAGCGAGGCAGTGGGCGATTAAAACTCTTTCTAATCGATTGTGAATTGAAACTTACTTTCAATTCTCCCGTTAGTGATAATACACTTTTAGGGCTTCCACAAACCATGGTTGACGCCTAGCAGCATGTCATGGTTACCCAAGCTAATCAGAAGAGGTGGAGAACCTATTCAGTTTTAGGATTACAAATGCAATACGGTCTTTCTCTAATACAATACTCTTGACCACATTGTTTGGTTTGATAGTTTATTCATGTCTACTATCCAATGTGAGTCTTGTGCTTATATGATTACCTTGAATGTGATTTGGAACACATTCCTAAATCTCATTCATACTTTGGCCAAAGATTCTTAATCATATCATAGAGTATTCTCCCTCAAACAGTTTGAAGGTTAGAGATCCCTTGTTGCGCATTCACTTGCCTCCATGGCTAAGTGGCTTAACCCCAACGATGTCGTGGACACCCTCCTGATGGAGTGACTTTGACATAATCAAAGATTAAGGACCTAACCACAAGACAACTGTGATGCCTCAGGTCAAAAGACTAATTTGCATTATCCCAACCATGAGTTCTCATGTGACATGAATATGAGAACTCTTCGTTGATCGTGTTCAGTGAACTCATTCTCTATTGAGCACCTACGTACTTGTCTTGATGTCACACACACCAATGACTCGAGACTAGTCACTCTCCCTGAGAGAAGACATAGCACGTACTGATCTTAACGGACTGTCAATGCCCAATTGACAATCCTATGATCAGGAACATTTAGGATGTGTCAACGAAAGAATGGTCTCATGAATCTAACTTCTTTAGATCGCATTCTTCCAATCACATATTCCTTGGACTTATCATTTAAGCATATAACATTTATATGAGACGGCTCAAACAATAATCTTTGCCCTTTACATTTAAACTACATTAGTTTGAAATGTCCGTAAAGTATCATCATATGATTGGTTTTAGGGCACATTTCCAACATCAAGCTCATCAAGCTTCCTCTTCATGCCTGTCGAATAATTGTTGGCAAGCACGTGCAAACTTCGATTCTCGTACTTAAGCTGTTTAATTTCTTGCTTAAGACTCTCCACCTCCGCCATCAATGATTCAACCTGACGGGAGCGAGCAAGAAGGCGTTGGCCCATGTTGGACACAGAGCCAGCGCATTGAACACTGAGAGCCAATGACTCTTGAACGGCCAACTCATCGGACCGTCCTGAAAGCAGCTGACTATCTTTGGGAGTGAGGAGGTTCCGAGCTACTATCGTAGCCGTTGTTGCATCCGTCATCACAGAGTCCTCACCTGTAAGAGGGCCATGAGGAGATAAGAAAGACGGGCACCATACCTTACCCTGACGAGGCGCGACCGCATCACTGCTTAGACTCAAATCTAAGCAAATGTTCGATGGGTTAGATGAGCTGGCCATTTTTCAAGAAGTTAAAAGAGAAGGATGGAGTAAAATTTCGACGGGCCGGAGACGATTTTTGGGCAATCTTCAAAGTGTGCATGATAGAGGTGATCGATCACCTCTATTAAAGGAGAGGCATTCACCGATTCAGAAATGAAGAGGCCACTCTTCAAAGCCGGATTTTTCGGCATAAAGATCGCCAGCTCTTCAGACGCAATCCCGGCTTTTCAGAAAGCGTGTGCCACTTTGTCAAAAGCTCCCAGCTTTTCAGAAGACGCGTGGAAGGCATTGCCGCATTTGCACACTTTTGCCGACAAGCGTGGGAGACAAAGCCGAAAGCTCCCAGATTTTCAGAAAGCGTGTGCCACTTTGTCAAAAGCTCCCAGCTTTTCAGAAGACGCGTGGAGGACATTGCCGCATTCGCACTGCCACTTGCCATTACAATTCCTATATACATCAACATTCATGGCAAGGCATACACCCACAAACGCATAACTTTCCTTCTCGGCCAAAAATGTAAGCTGCAACCAACCCTCTCAAACATGCTCAGTTTTCTCCTTCTCTTGAGAACACATTTTCAACCATGGATGTATCCCCCAAAGAAGATACCAAATGCCTGCAGTACAGATGAGGCAAGAGGAAACGGTGGATCGAAGCATGTGGAGACAAGCGCAACAAATATATGTGCTGATCCATTCGCTACCTCTTCGAAAGCAAAGGTATCTCATATCATCAAGGGCGAAAGCAAAGGTATCTCATATCATGCTCTTTCCCTGTCTTTTCCTTTGTCCTTGATATTACTTGCATGGCAAAGTGAAAGAAGCAATCAGCCGGTACTTGGAGTCTACTTGGACTCTATTCCCTGGTTGCTTACCTAGCGTTGCTCTCGAGTAGTCATCTTCAACGGTTGATACACTTCCAGAGAAGGGACCACTTCTGCAAAGGGGAGCAAGTAAGGCAAAGGAAAATGATACATTGAAGCATGAGGAGACAAGCAAATGCTGAGCTATCCTCTAACCCTCTTCAATACGAATTGGAGAGATTGAACAAAGAAACAGATAAAAGGAGTAAGCTCAGACCTTCGGGGGAGACCAAAAGAATCCTGCTGCCCAGTTCAAGAGTAGCACAAAGGAAAATCAACGATCGGAGGAAACCAAAAGAATCTCCAGCTCAGTTCAAGAGTAGCCTGTGGAAAAACTCAAGATGAAGCCTCATTGCAATCACCAAGGAGAAGATGGAATTTACACTCCATAAACAGATTTGCATCCCTAAACTCTTCTCTTTGTTAGATACATTCTGCCATGTTTAGTATGTTTAGTTGCTGTTTATGTGTTTACTTTTGTTTGGTGTGTTTTAAGCTTAAAACATTGAGGACAATGTTGATTTAAGTGTGGGGGGTAACTAAGTATATTTGATGCAAATTCGTGGGGTTTTATCACCCATAACTTCAAGTGTTGTTCCTTGCTGTTTTAAAATATTTTTGAGCTGATTTGGAGTGTTTTAGTGTGTTTTGTTTTATAACTCCGAAAATCACATAAAAATTTGAAAAACATGTTTTGAAAAGCCTAAAAAGAGTGTTTTGAGTCGTTTTTGTGTGTTTGTGTCGTAGGTCACCTTCCAACACAATGATGAGGATTTGGTTTGTAATTGCATGACTGTTAAAAAGAGTTATAAACATGGAGAAAAGTTTGATTTACTCCTGGTATATGCTTGGTTATGGTTATAATGTATGACTTCACATGCAATCATAAAAGAAAAATTCGTTTTTGTAACATGCTTGAAGGAAGGAACTCAAACAAACGCTACAACCCTAAGAGACTTGAGCCTATAACGTTCTTTGGAGAGTATAATCTGTGATTTCTTGTTTTCTAAAGTCGTTGCATGATCTCATTATTCTTTGCTTGGTTACTACTTAGAAGGCGTTTCATCATATAGTTCCAAATGCTAGAACTCATGCCCATTTCATTCAAAGCATGTTATTGATTTGCATAACATATATCAAGATGAAGTTGTGTAGTTGCCACCATAGCCAAATAGCCTCACTTCCCATATTTCGTATATGTTGTAAGTTTTACCCCCGTTGAGCTTTGTTTAGCCTTTATTCTTTGTTAACCCACATTATCCTCACCTAGCCTAGTTTAGGACAATCCACACCCTTGTTCTTAAAAGATAGTGAGCATGACTTAAATGAATTCCTTTTGAGTTACATTATGCAAGAAAATGAGTGTGGGGGAAGGAATGCTTGTTCTTAAGTATGTTTTGAGATTCAAAAGAAAAGAAAAACAGAAAAGAAAAGAAAGAAAGAAAGAAAAAAGAGCTTGAAAAAAATGAAAGAATGAGTGATTGAAGAAAGGGTTCAAAACACCAATTCCGGCCCTAAATTGTCTAAATTCTCCCTTTTTGTTCAAAAGTTGAGTTTTCATTCAAAAGTGAATTCTAAGTTGATTCAATTGCCTTGCTCACTATTTCTTTAAGAACCTTTGTTTTCCTTATCCCTTCTTTGTTATCCACACGCCCCAAGCCCCATTACAACCCGTGACTTCAATCTTGAGTGTTATGTGTTTCAATTTGTGGAGTTTGAACTTGGTATGAGCATATGGTGTCACTGGTTCTCGCGTCTAAGTAGTAGCATTCCATTCATGAGATCATACCTAAACATGCTTATTAAAACTCCAGAAATTGCTCTCTTTATGATACATATATGTGAGTGTTCGTTTTCATGTGTACATCAATCTTCTCACATGTAACTAGATTAGGGTGTCTAGTTAGAAAATCTGAGTGAAAATTGAGTGCATATCTTGTAAGGAATTGAGCAAATTCTCTAAGGCATGTTACTACATTCAAAACATGGTTTTGAATGCTTAATTGTGGACTAATATGTGGTGACTATGATTAAGTATGTACTTAAGTGTAAAGATAACCAAAATCTGTGGGAATGATGATTTTTAACATGTCATGTGCATTGGAAATCCTTGAGTCAACGTTGGAAGGGTTAAGATTGTCTTTGGTTTGTTTCGTTTCGTTTTGTTTTGTTTTTCTGTTTTGCTCGAGGACTAGCAAAAGATAAGTGTGGGGGAGTTTGATAGGAGCATATTCATGCGACTTAAATGGCTTGTTCTCGTACATTTACGTTATGTTTCTTTAGTTATTTTAGTCCTTTATGCTTCTTTTGTGTGTTTTCAGGATCATAAGACGTGTTTGACGAAAGGATGCATTATGGAGTGTTTTGGGGCCTTTTTTAGCACTATTGGACTAAGGATGGATAGCTTATGCTTGGAGCCCAAGTGTTGGATGAAATTGAAGGCCTTGTATGCACTTGAGGACACAAAACAATGGCCCTAACCCAATTACATTCACCTTGCCGTGGGCTTAACACAAACACCATTCCTTGCCATGCAAGGGGGAGCAATTTGGGTCCATTTCATGCACTTAAACCCTAGCCCAATTACACACCATTGCAGCCAAATCCATTATTTGCCATGCACATTCACCACCAATTCAACCACATGCACTTATTCCTCCATCATTGCACAACCATGCAGCCACACATTCTTTCTCCACACCTTGCCATGCATAATCCACCACTTTCCAACCTATTCACATGCATTCATCATTGCACCACAATTCAACACATGCATTTACACACCAACAACATCCCATGCCGTGCATTCCCTTTGCATTTCAGCCAAGTCACATGCATTCACCCACATGCACTTTCAATCATTCACTCACACTTCCTATGCCGTGCATTCCCAAACCCTTCACATGCATTTCCTTCATCATTTCCAACCCACATGCACCCTTTATTCTTCATCATTCCAGCCATGCACATTTAATCATTCATTCCCAAATCAATGCCGTGCCTTTCACTCCCAATTTCAGCATTCACATGCATTTCCAGCTCATCCAAACTCCTTGCCGTGGGCTTTCAATGCAATTCCAGCATCTTCACACACTTTCCAGCTTTCCCTTTCATTTCCAGCTCTCATTCTTCATCATTGCAGCCACCTACATGCATTATTCATTAACCTTTCATCATGTAGCCAGAAAATAAGCAAGAAAACACTCAATGCCGTGCCTTCACACACCATTCCAGCACATGCCAACATCTTCACATGCAATTCCAGCTTTCACATGCTTTCCTAGCTGTTTTTCCATCATTAATTAGCCACTTGCATCCTAAACAAACAGCCATATACACCTCCATTCCTCCTATAAAAACCCTTGCATTCTCATTCATTTGGCATTGAATTCATTCCTCACCTTCATACACAACACAACACAAACACATTCTCCCTTCTCTTTGCCGTGGCCTTCTTTGCATTTCCAGCATCATTTTCTTCATTTCCATCACTCCCCATCCTTCCAAAACACTTCCCAATCATTCCTCCATACAAACACCAAACCAACAACGTCCCTTAGACCTTATGCTACAACGAAGAGGAGGAGAAGAGTGCCTAAACGTTCATACAATTCAAGTTTGAGTTGTTGGAATTTTTAGGTGTTGCTTTTCCTCGATTCCAATGTTTAATTTCAATTCTCTTTGTCTTGTACGTATGAGGAACTAAACCCCCCTTAGCTAGGGGGTGATTCGAAATATATGTTTATGCTTGCAATATGATTTGATTACTTCTAATTGCGTTTCATAAGTTGTGAATTCAATTTGTTTAACTATTTGATTGATAACCTATTTATGTATGTTTATTAAGAGTTCACGCTTAATTTTCATGCATGAATATGACGCTAGAATATAAGTGAGTTTCACGTAATAGTTATGAACTTATATTCACAAGTAGTGGAGGTTGCTTATAAACAATCGCGTTAAACAAATTCTTGGCATAAGTTTCATGCAATCATAGTAACGAATGCCTCGTCAACACTTATAGTTTTCATGTTGCTTAATGATTCTTGCTTGTATCTCTATTATGCAATTCATGTAGGGAACTTGTGAGGAATGCTTTGGGTTGTCGTATGCAATCATCCAATTCATTAACTTAAGGAAAACTTGACGGTTAATTTAAGCGGACCTAATTAACCCGGGGCGTTGAGAATTCATGGTTTATTGAAATGCAATTAGAAATCGTTTTGTATGCAAGTATAACATGTGTGGAGATGAACCCCTTAGCTAGCTTCCCATCCATTCATTTCCGTCAAATCCGTATTTACAATTTGTTTTCTTTGCAATCTATCCATTTTAGTTTAATCTCGTCCAAACCTAAATCCCCCCTCCATATTTTGTTTAAGTTTTAGTCTTAATCTATCTTTTTGTGTCTTTAAGCAGTTTTGAGTCTTTTGAACTTGTCTTGAGTCCTTTGAGTATTTGTGAACGTTTTTAACCTTGTTTGTATGTTTTTGAGTCAAATCCAAGTGATTAGCAAGCCCTCCTAATCCCCGGTCCAGAACGATCCCTACTTACATCTATACTACAATTGTCAAAAAGAGGGTTTAATTTGAGTGCGTATAATTCCCGCATCACAGACGTAAAAAACTGATCCAGGACATCGAAATTAGCCTAGAAAGGGTCCGGACCGAAACTCAAAAAAAGTCAACAAAAAGTAAATGTTGACGGGTTAACAGTCAACGGTCAAAGTCAACGAGCTAGACCGAAGTCAATGAGTCAAACCAGGTCAACGGTTCCTGGTCAACCGGGTAGGGTCATGGGCCGGTCAATGGGCCTAGGGTTTGGGTCAGACTGGTTTAATAGGCTGGGTTGGGACTTAAAGGGTTTTGGGTTTAACGAGCCTGGGCTTGACAGCCCCGCCCAAGGGTTTAGTGGGTTGGGTTCCAATGGGCTGGAGGCCAAGGTTGGCGCGGCCTAAAAGCCTGGGTTCAAAGAACCGAGCTGCAAGGTTAAGCTTAGGTTCATTGGGCCTAAAGTCCGTGTCAACTTGGCCCAAAAGCCTGGTTTTGGGTAAGGTTCAAAAGGGTTTTGGGTTTCTAATGGGCTTGGGTTTGAAGGCCTGGCACAAAGCCTTGGGCTAAAGGGCTTGGGCTCCGGGTGTGGGTTGATCGACCCGGTTCTCGTCGGGAACGAAGGCCAGAACCTCCTTAGCTCTGGTCGACGGTGATTTGACGATTTAACCTACGATTTACCAATTAAAAGGAAGATACGAGGGAGGGGAAAAAGTTTGTACCTTCGATTTGCCGTGAAACTGCCGGAGGTGGCCGAACTTGGGGCTTGAACACCACAGATTCACCGGGCATGGGTTCTCTATCTCGTCGAGCTTCATAGAGACAAGGAAGAGGGAGAAAGAGTTTGCTTGACAATGGTGGTGGAGTTGTGATCGTCACCGGTGGGAGTGGGTGTATGTGTAGAAGTCGGGGAGAGAGAGAGTATGTGCAAAATAGGGAGAGAGAGTGAGTGAGCTGAGAGAGGGTTGGGAGTTTTAGAGAAAAGGAAAGAAAGTGAGGGGAGAGGAGTGGGGTGCCACGTGGCAGACAGGGGAGATGGGAACTGGGGATAAAACAGAGGGTGGGCCCTTTGGGCACACCATTTAACACCTAAAAGCAATATTTTAAACAAATAAAACTCAACCGAAGTGAAAATACGAAAATACCCTTCCGTTCGGTAAATTCCGGGATAGGTTGTTACAAGTTTTCAATTGCCTTAGACTTGCCTCAGAAACAGAAGAGAAACGTTTCTGCAATGTAACCCAAGCCTCAAGGGAAGTCTCACAATTCGTTATTTCAGAAAAATGCCTCCTTAGTTGTGGTAGCAATAAGCATGTTCATGATAGGTGTATCATGATCAACCCATTGTTGAAATGACTTACTGGTAGAATCAGGACATAGAAGACTACCATCCATATACCCAAGCAAATGATTTCCTTTCAACAATCATTGGATTTTAGCACTCCAAGACACATAATTTGTGTCACCTA
>NW_025999537.1:0-75548 GCF_019419815.1 Pyrus x bretschneideri | reverse complement strand
GAACACGGTTTGGCCATGACTTCAAGTCGACGGGTGCCATATTTTGTACTAGAAATAGACCTTCAATAAAGTGGATCTAAGCATCTCCAAATGAGATGTTAAAAAATAAATGTCAAATATTAATTTGATAGCTAATGTGGCAATGTCAGATTTTCTCTTTTTTTCCAACCAATGTGTTTCTTTATTATAAATAATATTTGTAAGATCCATTTTAAAAAGAAATCAATTAAAATACATTTTTCAAGATCTATAATTGATGCATTAATATGACCCACATAATAAAATAATTTTAAAAAAAAATGTGACATCACCTTTTTTTAAATATCAATCCACATAGGATTGACATATCGGTTGGAACTCAATCCTACATTCAAATTTGATTACATGAAATTCCACCTACAATTTGACATCTCCTTTGGAGATGGTCTAAGAAAGTTGTCTGAACTGCTAACTAGGGGTGGGCACAGGCCGGGCCGGGCCCAAAATTGGAGGGACTGGACCAGACCCGCTTGAAAATAACATTAAATTAAATTAAGTAACATGAAACAACATTAAACAATATGAAATAACATTAAATAACATTAAAGAAGTTGGATTTGAATTTAAGTTGTAGTTTTTAAATAATAAATTATGTTTGGCCCTATGGCCTTCTGGTCCTCGGTTGGAGACAGAGGTAAATATGGTCATGTACTGTTCATTAAAATATTAATATCTTGGAGAATCTTAGAGGGCCATAGGGCTAAAACGAGTCCTCTGGCTAGCCCTAGGTTGGAGATGACCTCAATAGTACAAAGGCACACATTAGTAGTTCAAACATTTGGTCCAATAGGCTACTTGTGCCTTTTATATTATAATCATGCATGCTAGGTCTTTCTAAATTGTTGTAGTATTTTTTTTTCTTTCTTGACAGTCTCTTTTACAATAAACTTTTTAGTATATTAGAAACACGGTTCGGTGAATTAAGTGTTATAATACAAGTAATTGAAAATTATTTTTCTCAAGTATTTGACTACTTGTATTATGACACTTGATGTACCAATCGCGTCTCAGCACACTGAAAATCTCTCTTCTTTTACAGTTATACTACCAAATTTGTTTAAAATTTAAGTTTTGATATGTTTCTCTGTACATAGAATTTTCTTTTGTTTGTTCTGATCTCTTGATATTTAGTTTTTGAGGGCTTTTTCCAACATGAATAAATCACTCCTTGAATGCTACGTATTGAGATCTTTGCAGTGCCCTCTTCGCTTTTAACTTTGTCGTGCTTCTGTCATTGGGCAAGTAGGTGCAATGGCAGAGGCAAGAATTATTTGTTGGGTAGGCTAAACTAAAATTATTATTATGAAATTAAATGGTTAAATTTTTTTTGTTACTTACATAAAGTTACACAATAATAAGCCTAAAAGCATAATTTGAAGTAAGAAATTATGTTAGATGTTTGGTGAGGATCACGAGGCTACTCAGTTGATACTGGTGCAATATCATTAGATGCAAAAGGTATATCACTCTCCAATTTATCACTATACTCTCTTTTTATAAAGAATGAATCAATAGTTCTTAACCTCTTCACTGAACAGACATTGACCTAACAAATTGGAAAACAATAAACAAGTTTTTATAATAAATTATATTTCTAAGAAATCTATCAAAAAAAAATATATTAAATATGAAACTGAACTTTTCAAGTTCAGACTCTTAAAATTCAAACAATAAACAAATAAACTCATCAAGAATTAAGAATAAAGTAATCAAACACTTACCTATCGACGAGAAAAACCAATAAACTTTCACAATTGCAGGCTCAATTTCTGTGAATAGTACACGAATGTCACCAAAGCTTTCTGAAAAGTGAAAAATTCGGCTACTGTTATAGCCTTCAAAAGCTGAAAATACAGTCTTAAGAAACGTGTAAGTATTCATTAAAATGAATAGAATAATAAAAGTTAATAGTTACTCCTAAAATCCTAGAACCGTGTGTGACTACTCCCAATGAAACTTAAAATAATAAAATACTAAAACCTAGTTTTCAAAACCGTGTGACTACTCCCTAGGAAATCTAAAAATGATAAAATATTAAAACCTATAGACTACTCCATAGCAAACTTAGGAAACGTGTTCAGAACTTTCACTAAAGTAAACAATTTATTTAATATTTTTTTAACTCTTTCGTTTTCTAAAAATAGTCTTACTGTCAGAATTTTTAATTATTAGATGGGCTATAATAATTAAAAATATTAACATAGTTTAAACTATTAGTATTTTTAAGTCCAAACAAGTAAAATTCTCCCTATGTTAGAGCCAACCCTAACCTTGTTAGTGCCGTTGCCATTGAGTAGATGGCTTTCATTTACTCATCTATGTGAAGTGACTTGACTCGCAGCTTCTTCTGCACACAATGCAAATGCAAAGTTGTAAAATATTTCCTTCATCAAATAAAACAAGACACGTGTAGGAAACAACTTTTTGTATTAATGAATGTTTAGGGTTACATTTCTATGGTTTAATCTCTTGTAAGAATATTTCTCTTATTCGTATTTCCAATATTGAGATTTGATTCCATGGTGCCAAACACTTGATCTTGAACTAGGACGTGATTTGTTCAAGAACCGTCGAGACTTGATCTTAAACAAATTGGGACCACAAGTAGTGTCATGTGATGGGCGATCTTCAGTTTTAGTGGTTGATGACTACGCGTGCATTTGTTGCGCTCATTGATTCTTCACAAGTTTGATGAAGAACAGAAGAGTGTTTGTGAGTTTGGAGTTTTCTTTGGCAAGAGAGCTTTATGGTTCCTTCAAAGGCTTGGACTCGCTTTGTTTCTCTCTTTCATAGCTTGAAAATGAACCTAATATTTATAGGCAAAGGATTGAGTCTTAGTTTAGAAATCCCAATATGAATCCCATGATTTATGGGTTTAAAATTATGAGTTGATAACTTGAGCTAAATATTTAATTTATCTTTTAATTTTATCAAAATCTTTAATAGCAAATTAAATCCTAATTGATATAATTTGATCAAATTAGGTTAATTTGTCTCTTTTTGTACTTGATTTGATTTGCTTGAGAAAGTTCATATGTTGACACATGTCACTCTTGATAACTCATTCAATTTTGATGAGTCACATCTCACGTGTGTAATTTGTGGGACCCATGATGTGCACCACATAACCTTTGTTGAGTCAAAATCTAATTTGTTGATGAACAATTATTTCGCTGAAATTTCAATATTTACAAGTCTGGCCATATTCGTAGGAAGTGATGCACAAATTTTCAACTTCATTTTCTGCATAGGTTTCAGCGTGATACTTATTGTCTCGAATGTCTTTAAAGCTTAACAACGTTCTTTCGGAACGTAGAGAATAAAGTGCCTCTTGAATGGTTAAAATAGTGTCATTGGACAACATTTTACGAACCTTACTGTATCATTCAATCATGTTGGATGGACCTGAGAGGGTTGTCAGAGATGCATTCTTAGGAACGAAGTTAGTGAAATAGACGCATTCATGCAAAACGGTGTGCGTGATTGCACTATCTGCTAGACAACTAACTTTCTCACTAGTCATACCTAGAAATAAAATTATTTGAATTGGCCACATGCATAAAAGTTCTAAAACCATAAATCCATTCAATTAATTATGTATTCGAGAAAGGTAATTCATAAACTTAATATCCCAAAATTATAACAAACAACAACAAATTATCCAAGCATAAAGGAAATTATTCCTAACTTAAACCAAAAAACATAGGGGGTAGTTCGACCACTCAGTGGAATTCGGCCCCAATGGTTTAAATCCAACTAAAAACGGTCCATGTCTAAGATTTTAATCTTCCACAGGGGTAACGACCTCCTGAAAATCAGAAACCTCCATCTTTGTATCTTATTGTTCATCCACTTGAACAAAGTTTGATTCAAACTTCTTATTACGAGAATGATAATCAAAAACCTTCGAGGGACGTGACAAACATAGGACCAACAGTTCTTTAAACCACAACAATAACATATATCTGCATCCATGATGTCAGGTGCTTTGCCTTTATTCTTAAAATTTGAGGCCTTAAGAGTGAGGTTAGAACGCTACTGGGCTCGGTTTCCTTACTTACATGGGTCTTGGCTCTGTTGACCTTGATAGGGTGGCTTTTGGGAGCCTCTACCACACCTAGAATGGCAGTTCGAGCTTCTATTCTTGCTATGATGTGCTTCAAGCACATCAGTCCAACTAGGAAGTTGAGCTTGGTGATTCTTCATCAACAACTAATTCTGCTTTTTAGCAAGAAGTAAAACAGAGATAAAATCCAAAAACTTGGTGAACTTCTGAGCTCTATATTGTTACTGCAGGATGATATTGGTCACAGACATGATCAAATAGGTATTCTCCAGGAGATCCTATTTGGTCAAGTCTTCGTTACAAAACTTGAGAAGTGATCAAATTTGACAAACTTCAGAATTGAATCCATTCACAAACTTGAAGTCTTTGAAGCGAAAATGCTGCCAGTCATGTCTTGCTTCAAGCAAGAAGATGTCCCTTTGGTGATCGAAACGATCGCCCAAAGCGACCCATAGCTCATGGATCTTCTTCAGCAAGGTACTCGGTTTGCAGTGCATCATTAATGTGTATTCGGATCAAGATCATGGTAGTGGCTTTCTCAGCTTCGTTAACTACGTTATTCGCCACAACTTTGATGGATGCTCGCAAATTATTTACGGTGAGGTGGAGCTTCACATTTTGGACCCACTTGAGGTAGTTTCTTCTCGAGACCTCTATATTGGTAAAGTCGAGTTTGTTCAAATTCGATATATTCCTATCACAAAATAAATGAACGAGAATGTGGTTGGTGTAATGGAGACAAATCGATCCATTCACATAGGAGTAGAACATTTGGGTTCTAATAGACATATATTGGTTTAAATTTACATGAAAAATATCGAGTTTTCATGGGTAATGTTTTAAGAAAACTTTGTGTTTCAAAAGAGTTATGACCTTCAGGTTCATGGGTTCCTGCAAACAAACCCAAATATACATATAGAAATATATAACAAATATATGCAAGTAGCTCTTTGGGGCCTACAATTATAATTGAATTAAATATTTAGACATTGGGCCAAAATTAAAGGTTGGGCGGAAAAAATTAAAAACCCAAAAGGCCTAAAAAAATAGGCGATTAAAGCTATATGGTCCAAAATTGGACTTAAAAACCCTAAGCCCAAAACTAGGCTCGGGCTGAGCTACTGGTCAGGCCCAGGCTACATAAAAGGTGGGCTGCAAACGCAGGCCCAAACTAAGGTGCACTCCGGTGCTTTGCGCTTCAGGTGCACTGATTCACTAGCTGCTAGTTAGATTAAGTGTGGCGCGGACAAGGGATGCTCCAACGTAAGGCTGGGATCTAGTATGGCATGGAGCAAGAGACACCTTATGTGTTGCAGCTAGAGTGGGGCGCAACTGGTAACCTTTGGGCGAAGCCTAAAAACAACATTTTTTTTTTTTTGTTACATCAGTTGTAGTGGGTCGAGACCACCAAGGCCCAATAGAGATGGTAAGGATCGAAGGCAAACCAAGTCCAAGTGGGCTTGGGCTGGACTAAGGGGACACCCCAACATCGCTGGGTGTGGTCACCGGTCATAGGAACCAGCACCGCCGCTTTAAGTGGTTGTATCCATGGTTGGGGACAGTTGGTGCAAAACCCTAAGTTCGTAAACCAAATTGGTGCAAAACCCTAATTCTTTTATAAAAGCAATCAAATATGCACATAAAGGTTTAACAAAATAGTTTGAGATGTTTTAAATTTAAAAATATAAAAACACAACATAAAGAACGTAGGCACATAAAAATAATTGGCAATAAGGATTTTGAAAATGATGTTTGAACGATTAGGACTTTAGTTTTCATCCTTAATTTTTTCGCCTACGCAATCGATACACACGATGATACAAGACAATTTAGATGCTTAACTTTTGTCAACCTAAAGGCATGATATATGCTCTTTAAGTTGTTGATTTCCCTAAACAATGAATTAGGCATACATCTACTTTCATTCTCAAAGCATTTAGCATGGTATCTACTAAGTTGCACTCCGAGAAAACATAAAACAAGGGAAATCAACAAACACACAAATCCTAGAACATGGTATCGATTTCGGTTATTCATGATAATTAATTCCAAGAACCGTAACAAGTTCTCTTGTTACTAGGCGTAGGTAAAAGACTCAATCATCCAAATTTACTTATGTAACGAACTCAATCACAAGGCTATTCAATGGTGATCAATCATAAAATAACTTAATAAGATTGGAGTTAAAATAGGAATTAACCATTAAAGCATCAATAGATTGTCTTGTAACAAAAGTATAATGAAAATACTCAAGGAAATATGATTAGGACTTCAACCTAACTATGGAATTTAGTTATTCATAATGTAAATGGGTAACAAAGCCATGCAAAACATAAAATAAAAAGGCGAAGAAGAAACTCTGCAATGGCAAATTGCAGAACGATGCTCATGTCCTTCCTCTTTCTTCCCTTTGCCGTAGGTTATTCCTTCTCTGTTTTGGTGGCTGCTATTCCCGAACTATAAAAGTCTACAGAAAATAGACATCCGTAGCTTTCTAGAAATATATGGTAAATCTCCTGGTTCTTCCCGAGTCAATACAATTTAATCCACAAACTCGACTGATTAGCAAAGGCTGTGCTGATGATAATAGGAGCATATTTATGCTACTTAGCTATGTTGTTTCCTTGCATTTAGTTAGTTAATTACTACTTATTATAGTCTTTTAAGCTATTTTCGTATGTTTATAGGTCCTAATGGCAAAAGGAGCAAGAAAGTGCATTTTGGAGCCATTTGGAGCAGTTTTGGGCATGGAATGGATAGCTTGCATATAGAGCAAGGTGGATGGACGAAATTGAAGTCAATAGAGGCTAGGAAATGCTACAAATCTGGAGAAACAAGTTCAAATACAAAGAAGATAAGGAAAGAGCAAGAAATAAAGAACATTATCCAATCCTATCCAACCTTATCTTATCTTATCTTAACCTAATCTTTTCCTACCTTAATTCCAGCTGCAAAGAGGACTTCTTTTCACATTAAAGCACCTAAATATCAGGTTCTAGAAGCCCTATTTTCGTGCCCTAAGTTTATGTCACATGTAACCCTTCTAGAAGTTCTAGAATCTACCACAAGGACCATTCTTTGTCCTCTTTGGAATCTGATTGAAAGTGTCCTTGTTCTTTTGTGATTTGGAGTCCTAATTCCTCTCATTTTCAGCCCAATTTCGTGCCTTCCCTGCACCCTATAAATACATGATGCCGCAACACTCATAAACCACCACTCTCTACCACAATTTCACACCACACCATCCACCACACCTCAAGAGCCTAAATTCAGGAAGGATGAGCCACCTTAAGTGTTTCTAGGTATATTCTATCTTTGTTTTTAATGTTTAAGTTTAATTATCTTTGTTTGGTGAACATGAGGAGCTAAACTTGTTTTAGCTAGAGGAGACTTTGAAACCATGATTATATTAGCAATATGAATTGATTACTTTCAGTTGTGATTTCATAAATTGTGAATACAATTTACTTAATTGTTTGATTAAGAACTTATTCTTGTGTGTTGATTAAGAGGGTCTGCTTAGTTTGCATGCATGAATTTGATCCTAGAATATAAGGGAGTTTCACCTAATCGTTATGAACTTATATTCATAAGTAGTGGAGGTTGCTAGTCACAATCGTGTTAAGTAAATTCTCGGCAGAAGTATCATGTTGTTCATAGTTACGAATGCCTTGTCAATGCTTATGATTTTTACAAATCTTAATGATCTTTGATTGTATCTGTATTATGTTGTTCATGTAGGGAACTATTGAAGAATAATTTGGTTGCCGATGCGTATTCCATCCAATTCAATGACTTAAGGAAAATCTGAGGGTTAATTAGTGCTGTTCACGGTTAATCTGGGGTGCTGAAGTTCATGGTTTATTGGAAAAGCAACTAGAAATCAATTTGTATGCAAGTGTGTCATGTGTGGAGAAGGACCCTCTAGCTGGCTTATCACCCATATTTTTCCCCAATTTCGTCCAAGTTGTTTAGAGTCTTTACAATCTGCTTGTTTTTACCTTAATTTCATCCAAAATCCAATCCCCCTTTACTTTGTTGTGTCTTTTAGTTAGAATCTGTCCAAATTTATGTTTTTAAGTGTTTTAGTCAAAGTCAAGTTAGAATTTGTCCAAATCACCCTTTAGAGTCTAGTTTAAGTCTATTTGATTTTTTTGTGTTGTTTTGAGTCTTTTTAGTTTGTTTTGAGTCATATAAGTCGAATTAAGTGTTTTTAAGTTTAGTTTTGTGTTTTTAAGTCAATTTAGAGTAGATTGGCATCCCTTCTAATCCCCGGTCTAAAACGATCTCTACTTTCATATACTACAATCATAGGGTTTTAATTTGAGTGTTAGGATATTTCATATCAAATTTTGGTGCTGTTGCCAGGGATTAGTAAAATTGCTAACCCCTCTGTTTGTTTGTTTATTTTTTTCTTTTGATATTTGATTTAGTTTTATTTCTTTGATTTTAGGTACTAGAGAAGCAAGACATGGCAATTGCTAATCTTCAAGCTCAAATAGCGAATCTTAATTCTCAGTTGTCACAATATGTCGAAGGGCCCACAATGCAAAGTGTCCCTACATTTGGTGCTTCTTATGGGCAAGAATATCAAGCAAATCAATGTCCACAAAGAGATTGGAGTGATCATTCAAACTCTATGTGGTGGGAATCTCAACAAGTTCAACACGAAGGATATTGGCAGTCATATGAGGAGTTCTATTCAACGCCTATGCAGCCACCACAACCTCATATACAATATGCCCAACCAAACTTAGGTTCGTCAATAGATTATGATCAAATTCTTGATTAATTAATTTCTTTGGTGCAGGGCTCACAAAACCAAGCTAATGAGGCTCAACAAGGAGAATATTGGCAGTCATATGAGGAGTTATATACAACGCCTATGCAGCTACCACAACCTCCCCCACAACAATAACAACCAAATTCAGGTTCATCATTGGATTATGATAAAATTATTCCAATACTAACTTCTGTAGCTCATGATTTAAAAAATCAAGCTAAAAAGATGGACAAATTTAAGAAGCAAATAGGGCAGATCACAGCATTCATGGGGCAAATTCAAGAACAAAGTGAACTCTCCAACTTAACTATTGTAAATTCAATGGGAGAGTTTAAAATCACTGAAGCTATCACCTTGGGAAGTAGTATAGAGGTTGGAGATGAACCTAAGACATCCAAACCAAGCCAAAACATGGATAATCAGCTACTACTCGATGAAGAGGAGGATAACAAGGCCACAGCAAGGGAAGAACCACCTTTGCCACAGCCATATATGCCCTATATGCCGTCCACTACAACCAAGGTAAGCCCAAATTCAATTCGTCGTTCCACCAAATGTCCCTATTCCTTGCAGGATCATGCAATCCAAGGAAGAAGAGGGTGAGAAAGGCATCTTCGAAACCTTTCCAAAGAATCAAGAGCAAGAAGTGGCTGTGGAATGTCTAGAATTCATCAAAGAGGATATACTTGAGAAAACAATTCCCAAGGAAATTGGATTTTATGACATGGGACAAGTCATAACTCTCAAAACACCAAATCTGGCTCAATTGTCTATTCCTACAACTTTTGAAAGGGTGTTTATTCTTAAGTTCATGTCAGGGCACACAGGTAAGCCACCTCCCCGAATTTCAATTTTGTTTTATACTAATATGTTGTTAATGATTCAGGCACCCACTCTAAAATTTAAACCATTACCGAATCATCTTAAGTATCACCTCCCATTCAAAGATCAATTCCATGCCATGGGACCTAGGGGAGCTTAAAATGAAGTATCGTCCGGCTGGAAGACGTTAAAGCAAGCGCTTTTTGGGAGGCAACCTATGCATTCAAATAAAGAGGACCTAGGAATATCCGGCTCTACAACCAAATTTGCGTTCCTAAACCCTACTCTTTATTGCTTCTACTTTGCCATTATTGTCATGTTTGTTAGTTGTGTTATTTGTTTGTTTGTGAGTCTATGCTTAAAACATTGAGGACAATGTTTGGTTTAAGTGTTGGGGGGGGGGGTGTAAACAAGCTGTTTTTGCATGATTTTCTTGATATTTTATCACCTATCACTTCTAAAGTTGTTACTCACTGTTTTTAAGTGTTTTTAGTGTGTTTTGAAGTGTTTTTATGTGACTTAAACAGAAAATACGAAAATTTGAAAAAAATATTCGAAAAAGTTATGAAAAAACCCAAAAAGAGTTGTTTTTAGAGTCATTTTCGTTTTCATGTTTTTTTGTGTCTTAGGATACCTTCCAACACAATGATGAAGATTTGGTTTTTAATTGCACGACTGTTAAAGAAAGTTACAAACATGGATGGAAGTTTGATATGCTCTTTGGTTTATGCTTAGTTGTAGTTGACATTTACGAATTCACATGTAATCACAAAAGAAAAAAAAAATTAGTTTTTATAACATGCTTGAACGAAGAAACTCAAACTAATGCTACAACCCTGAGAGACTTGAGCCTATACTTTATTTGGAGAGTTATTAATCTTTCAAGTTCTTGTTTTCTAAAGTTGTTGGATGATCTCATTATTTCTTTGCTTGGTTGCTACTTAGAATGTGTTTCATCACTATAATTCCAAATATTAGAACTCATGCCCGTTTCATTCAAAGCATAAAATTGAGTGCATAACATATAACAGGATGAAATTGTTTAGTTAAAACCAGAGCCAAAAAAGCCTTGTCCTTTGCATATGTATTGTAGGTTTAACCCCTTTGAGCCTTAGTTAGCCTAATTTTCTTTGTTAGCCCACATTATCCTTACCTAGCCTAGAATAGGACTATCCATACCCTTGTTCTTAAAGGATAGTGGAGCATGACTTAGAGAGAATTCCTTTTGATCTACAATTTGCAGAAAACAAGTGTGGGGGAAGGTGTTTCTTTGGAATTCTATGAGGTTGTACATGTAGTGTGCCAAAGAAAGAAAAAGGGCACGAAAAAAAAAAAAAAAAAAAAAAGAGAAATAAAAAAAAAAGAAAAAAAACGTGAAAAAGAAAGAAAATAGAAGAAAAATAGTTGAAAATAAGTGAGAATGAACTCACAAGTATTAGTTGTTGAAGAAAGGGTCCAAAAGTTTGAATCTGGCCCTAAGTGTTGAATAAATCTCCCATGGGTGTTTAAAGTTGATTTCTGCATTCAAAAGTGAATTCTAAGTGTTTATTTCATTACTTTGCTTACTATTGCTTTAAGAACTTTTGTTTATCCTTACCTTTCTTTGTTAGCCAATACCTTAGCCCCGTTACAACCCTTTGACTTTGATCTTGATTGTTATGTGTTTCAATATGTGGAGTTTAAAATTGGTACGAGCATATGGTATCCCTGGTTCTCGCGTCTAAGTAGTGGCATTCCATTCTTGAGATCATACACACACACACACACACACACACACATGTTAATAATTCCAGAAAATGCATTGTTTGATTAAACATATGTGAGTATTAGTCTACATGTTTACATCAATCTTGTCACATATACTTAGTGTAGGGAGTGTAGTCAGAAAATCTATGTGAAAATAGAGAGTGTATCCAGTGAGGAATTGAGGGAATTCTCTAAGGCATATTACTACATTCAAAATCATGTTTTAATTGATTAAATGCAAGCTAGTGAGTGGTAACTATGATTAAGTATGCGCTCAAGGGTAGGGATAACTAAAATCTATGTGAGTGGTGATCTTTAATATGTCATATTGCATTGGAAATCCCTGAGGCAATTGTTGGAAGGTCTAGATTGTGTTTTGTTTATTTTGTTTATTTCGTTTTGCTCGAGGACTAGTAAAAGCTAAGTGTGGGGGAATTTGATAGGAGCATATTTATGCTACTTAGCTATGTTGTTTCCTTGCATTTAGTTAGTTAATTACTACTTATTATAGTCTTTTAAGCTATTTTCGTATGTTTGTAGGTCCTAATGGCAAAAGGAGCAAGAAAGTGCATTTTGGAGCCATTTGGGGCAGTTTTGGGCATGGAATGGATAGCTTGCATATGGAGCAAGGTGGATGGACGAAATTGAAGTCAAGTGAGCACAAAGAAGGTAAGGAAAGAGCAAGAAATAAGGAACATTATCCAATCTTATCCAAACCTTATCCAACCTTATCTTATCTTATCCTAACCTAATCTTTTCCTACCTTAATTCCAGCTGCAAAGAGGACTTCTTTTCACATTAAATCACCTAAATATTAGGTTCTAGAAGCCCTATTTTTGTGCCCTAAGTTTATGTCACATGTAACCCTTCTAGAAGTTCTAGAACCTGCCACAAGGACCATTCCTTGTCCTCTTTGGAATCTGATTGAAAGTGTCCTTGTTCTTTGGTGATTTGGAATCCTAATTCCTCTCCTTTTTAGCCCAATTCCGTGCCTTCCCTTCACCCTATAAATACATGATGCCATAACACTCATAAACCACCACTCTCTACCACAATTTCACACCACACCATCCACCACACCTCAAGAGCCTAAATTCAGGAAGGAGGAGCCACCTGAAGTGTTTCTAGGTGCATTCTACCTTTATTTTTAATGTTTAAGTTTAATTATGTTTGTTTTGCGAACATGAGGAGCTAAACTTGTTTTAGCTAGAGGAGACTTTGAAACCATGATTATATTTGCAATATGAATTGATTACTTTCAGTTGTGGTTTCATAAATTGTGAATACAATTTACTTAACTGTTTGATTAAGAACTTATTCTTGTGTGTTGATTAAGAGGGCCCGCTTAGTTTGCATGCATGAATTTGATGCTAGAATATAAGGGAGTTTCACCTAATCGTTATGAACTTATATTCATAAGTAGTGGAGGTCGCTAGTCACAATCGTTTTAAGTAAATTCCTGGCAGAAGTATCATGTTGTTCATAGTTATGAATGCCTTGTCAATGCTTATGATTTTCACAAAGCTTAATGATCTTTGATTGTATCTGTATTATGCTGTTCATGTAGGGAACTATTGAAGAATAATTTGGTTGCCGATGCGTATTCCATCCAATTCAATGACTTAAGGAAAATCTGAGGGTTAATTAGTGTTGTTCACGGTTAATCTGGGGTGTTGAGGTTCATGGTTTATTGGAAAATCAACTGGAAATCAATTTGTATGCAAGTGTGTCATGTGTGGAGAATGACCCTCTAGCTAGCTTATCACCCATATTTTCCCCCAATTTCGTCCAAGTTGTTTAGAGTCTTTACAATCTGCTTGTTTTTACCTTAATTTCGTCCAAAATCTAATCCTCCTTTACTTGGTTTTGTCTTTTAGTTAGAATCTGTCCAAATTTATGTTTCTAAGTGTTTTGAGTCAAAGTTAAGTTAGAATTCGTCCAAATCACCCTTTAGAGTCTAGTTTGAGTCTAGTTTGAGTCTATTTGATTGTTTTGTACTGTTTTGAGTCATATAAGTCTAGTTAAGTGTTTTTAAGTTTAGTTTTGTGTTTTTAAGTCAGTTTAGAGTAGATTGGCATCCCTTCTAATCCCCGGCCTAAAACAATCCCTACTTTCATATACTACAATCATAGGGTTTTAATTTACGTGTCACATCAGACGACATGGAATTGCAAACCGTTTTTAGTCTCAATACTTTCTTTTTAGCTTCTTTTCCACTCTTTACTTGTTACAACCTAAAAAATATAAATAGAATGTAAAACCTATATAAAAGATTAAAATAAAGGTGTAAACAAGGGGAATTAATATGTATATAATAGCGAATTTACGAGCATAACACAGTTGGAAATAAAACTATGAAACAAGAGAGAATATAGAGAGACAAGAGAGAAAGTGGTGGAGAAATCAAGGTGTCATTTCCTTCTTATTAGAGTGCCTATTATAGGTGTAGGATTTACGTAGAAAAGTGTTGAACTGTTGGGATTACATATTGACCCGGAAGGTGATTAGCTATATAATGAATAATATTTGCAACGCTCCTCCTTGGATGTTCACCAATCAATAATAGTTGCCTCGATAAAACCTTGCTTGGAAAACCTAGGGGACAAACCAAAGCAAAGGAGAAAAATCAAGCACAACCTAGAAAACATTAATAAGGTTTTGGACGCACATAATGTTGCCTCTCTAAAATTAATCTTGACAGGAAAAACATAGTCGAAGGGAAAAGAGCACAAAGTGCTTGTATGTCCATTATAGCATATTGTCAAAGATTCCCTTTGATGAATAAATTTGCTAAATAAGTGACTCCCCCTGAGGAAGTGCATAAGTTTATTGGCAGTTGACAACAGCCATTTGTGTTCCAACAAAGACCAAATACAAAACAAAAACTAGGAATTAAAATAAACAAAGAGTAGTATAAAGCTCCATGGTAAAGGTAAATTATATATACAAATATCCTTGAAGGCTCTTCAAGAGTCATACTAAAACTCTTAACTCTTTTAAGGGTATATTGCAAAAATATAATTCAGTTCAAACTAACAAATGTACTCGTTGAGGCAATTTATAACCAATTTATCTAGAATAGGTATTGAGTACATATTTTGAGCTTTATGCTCTTCATTTGAAATCTTTGATAAAAAATTTCATGGCACTCTCTATTCTTTATGAAATTGCTGTGAGAGAGAGAGAGAGAGAGAGAGAGATATATATATATATATATATATATATATCAAAACTTAAAATCTCAAGTATTATGCAGTCTCCACATGCTAGAAGTCTCATGTTTCAAATAACACTACACTTACAAAAATGTGGTTGCTCCTACAATAGTAGACTATGTCTCTACCAAGAAGCTTTATGCCATAATGATTTATTTCACTTCATCACATGCACCCAAGAATACCATTTGGGTTTACTATAGGTTTCCTTATTTCACATTTTTCAGTGGCTCTCAAAAATGGATTTTGTATCTTTCCAATTTGACCAACCCTTTACTTTGTCGACATTAATGGTAAAACGTGATTGAATAGCCCTTGATGATATGAGTAACTACTATAATCAAAATTATCGAGTATCATTAATTTGTGATCCAATAATTCTCATTTTCATGCGGATGCTTAATTTATAAGTATTCTCAATGCTTGAGTACAAGTGCTTCTTCAGGGCTTACATAGTCATGACAAACCAATGAAGATGAGTTATTTAGAGAATTGGGTCATAACCTATGGAGCGTCATTTAAATCGGACTTGAAATCTTTAATCTTCACTTCTGGGGATTTCAAAGTTTGGAACCTATATATTTGTCATGTTTCAAGCATGCAACAAATTAATCCACATCACTCATGAGACAAGAGTGGGTGTATCAATGCATGACATTATTTGAATCTAATTTGTCACATGGTGCGAAGAATTGTCTCATCAAAAGTGACAAGCCACAAAACCATGGTGAATATATATAAGCACAACTAAAAAAATACATCGACTTGAATTCCGATTTTAATGGATGAAAACCATCTTTTTGTACACAATTACTTGTTGGTTGAAAAATATAACCAAGCAAATCATGATGATGCATGTGATCAAGATGCATCTCCCAAGCAGAAATTAATTAGCAATGAATAAAATGCTTAGAGCTTCTGGTGAGCCATGAGAAGTTGTGTGCTCAAATCGATAATATAACCGGTAGTATCTGTCATAGAGGTATATAGGTGAAGCAATATAAGATCTATGATGTGAGAATTATACGCACACAAATTAACCCTCTTTTGACAATTGTAGTATAAGTATGTAAGTAGGGATCGTTCTTAACCGGGGATTAGGAGGGATTGCAAAATCACTTGGAAACTGACTCAAAAACGTAAAATAAAGTTTAAAACACTAAACTAGACTCAAAGAATGCAAAACTAAACATTTAAAACACTAAAACAAACCAAAGGACTCAAAACAGCCCCAAAACACTCAAAACTGCCTTAAAAACACAATCTGGGCAGTTTTGAGCACTTTGGTGAATTTGGACGAATGTGTGTAATAAATTGAATCAAAACACTTATAAACACAAACTAAGACACTTTCTAACTAAATTGGACACTAAAGTAAAGGGGGATGGAGGTTTTGACGAAATTAAACTAAATGCACAGATTGTAATAAAGGGCAGATTCTAAATACGAATTTGATGGAATTGAATGGATGGGAAGCTAGCTAAGGGGTTCATCTCCACACATGTTATACTTGCACACAAAACGATTTCTAATTGCTCTTCAATAAACCATGAATTCTCAACGCCCCAAATTAACCGTGAATTGCACTAATTAACCCTCAGATTTTCCTAACGTTATTGAATTGGATGATTGCATACGACAACCCAAAACATTCCCCACAAGTCCCCTACATGATTGCATAATAGAGATACAAGCAAGAATCATTAAGTTCTATGAAAACCATAAGCGTTGACGAAGCACTTGTTACTATGATTGCATGAAACTTATGCCAAGAATTTACTTAACGCGATTGAGATCATCAACCTTGACTACTTGTGAATATAATTCCATAACGATTAGGTGAAATTTCCTTATATCCTAGCATCCAATTTATGCATGATAATTAAGCGTGCACTCTCAACCAACACACACAAATCAATGTAATTCACATAGATAAGTAAATTGAATTCACAACTTATGAAACGCAATTGGAAGTAATCAAATCATATTGCAAGCATAAACATGTATTTCGAATCCCCCCCTAGCCAAAGGGGGTTTAGTTCCTCATACGTACAAGACAAAGATAAGTAATTTTAACCATTGAAATCAAGGAGAGGAAAGCACCTAAAAATTCCAACAACTCAAACTTGAATTGTATGAACGTTTAAGCACTCTTCTCCTCCTCTTCGTTGCGGTACAAGGTCTAAGCACCGGTTTGATGGCTGGAATGTGTATGAATGCACGGGTTTGATGGCTGGAATGGATGTGTGATGATAGGGTAGTGTTTTAGAGGGATGGGGAGTTTTAGGAATGGAAGGAAGAAGTGCACTCTTTTGGGCAGATTGTGTGAAGTGTGTATGAAAATTGGTTTTCTTTGTGGCTGCAATGGAGGTTTATTTATAGGCGGATGAATGATTAAAGAGGGAATATGACAGCTAGGGAGAGAATGTGGCTGCCATCATGAAGAGTGCATGGATGTGGCTGAATAATCACATGGGAAAGCATGTGGCTGAATGGATTAAAGAAGGAATGATGATGGGAGAGCATGTGGGTGACAGCTAGGTTGGTTGGTGGCTGCAATGGAGGTGTGGAATGATGATAGGAGAGCATGTGGCTACAATGGAGGTGTGGAATGATGTAGGAGAGCATGTGGCTGGTCGGCTAGGGTGAAAATAAAGGGTGAAAATCTGAGATGGAATGAATAATAGAGCTAGGGTGCGGCTGGAAGTTAGTTTATATAGGGTTATAGAAAATAAAACCCTAGCTTATTAAATCAAAGGCTCACAAAATTAGGGAAGAATTTTGGTATAGAAAAGGGTATGTGAAGTATGGCCGAGCTTGGTATGAAAAAAAAGGAATGTGTTTAAATGGTTTAAAACAGGAAATAAGGCCTTTCTTTGCACGGCAAGGAAGGGAAACACTAAAGGATGCCACGACATGGAATTTAGGTTGCAAGGGAACTTTGTTTTGTGTCTTAAAATACATAAGGTGCCTTCAATTTCGTCCATTCCTTTTGCTCCAAACGTAAGCTATCCATTCCAAGCCCAATTTTGCTCCAAAATGCTCCAAAATGCACCTTTTTGCTTCCTTAGCCATATGAACCTAGAAACACACGAAAATGGCATAAAGGACTAAAATAACTAAAGAAACACAACGTAAATGCACAAGAACAAGCCAATTAAGTCGCATAAATATGCTCCTATCAATCTACTAGATTAATTTGTTAACCAAGAAAACTGTATTAATACTAGCTGCAGCAAACCTACATATTAAGTTTTCCAATGGAATTCCAATTCCCTGAACTCCAAGGTCCCCTAGGCCAAGGATATGACTGCCATCTATGAGGACGACTGATAAGCTTATATTTATATATATTTTATATCAAATTCACTTGTCTTTTTTTAGTTAGTTTCTTATATTTTTGAGTTATTTACTTTGTTTTTGTATTTTGTAGGATTTGTCAAGCAAAGAAAAGAAAAATAGTACAAGTGGGATTTTAAGTAATAAATTCGTCAAAACTGCCTGTGCAGGTCAGCTGACTTTGGAACCAAGTTGCAGACTGCTCAGAATGAATTAAAGAATGAGCCTTATATGCTTGGAAAGCTATGGATGTCTATTTTCTGGAGCATTTCACGGATTACTAATATCATTTTTCTAGAAGGCGTTATGGCCATTTTAACACTGAAAGGTTCCCAAGAGGCTGAGCAGTTTGTAACTGACAAGAAAGCATTGAAAGCAATAAATCCAATAAAACTAGCAACCAAAACTGATGAAGTCAAGAACAAACCAGCTGACACCTATTCAAATATCAGAGGAAATGGAATTAAAGATGAGGATTAAGAGGGAGTAATTGGCATAAAGGCTACCCAAGGAGTTACAATTGTTTTACCATTTCCTCTCATTTATTGTCATCACTAAATGGCTATTATTGGGTGAGTTAAGGAGAAGAAAATGATGCAGCAAGAATTGGTTTAAAAGCAGTGTTAGGGAAGGAAGGAAAGAGAAGGCCTCAGTCGATTTCTTTCGGTTCTATTTTCTCAAACTCATGTCTATCTTTTGTTTTAACTTAAGGATTGTGTAACTAAATTTTTAGTAGTTAGGGACTGTTTGAAGCCCCAAATATGATTGCAAGTTTGTTATGACATTTCGTTTGAATTACTTTTATGAATGGATGAAAATTAGTTCACCACTTGTCTCATTGATGAATTCTGTATGTGTTTTGTACGGATGCATACTTAGTAAGCATATCTAGGATTCTAATGCTATGAATATGTGTGTGCCTGCCCTTGTCAAATGAGGAGCTACATATGTTCTAGAGTAGTACTTGTTAATTGCGATTAAAATGTGAATCAATTTCTAGGATAAGTAAGACAACGCCAGTACTTACGATGCCTTGTGATGACTCAAACTCTTTTCGTTCTTAATGATTTCTACTTGTTAAATCTATGAACACGCCATTCTCTTAACATACTACATAAGAAAGAGTAATAGGTTGAGTTCTAACATTGAGCCAACTTGAGCATCTTCATCCGAAAATGAAAGGAATTTGAATGAAACAACATATTTGCATGATTATTTGGTGGTGGATAGCAATTCCCCTAACTCGTTTTTCTTAATCTACGAACTACTTAAAATCTGTTTTTGTTCGATTTAATTTAAATAGCAAATCAACTCCAAAAATCCCAAAAATTTGTATGAGTGTAGCTCTGTGTGTCTAGTATCTGCATATAAAATTTCGTAGAATTTAGATAAGTGTAAGTCAGTCTAATAATTATTTTTCGGTGGCTGGTTAGTAGGGACAACAGCCCAGTTTTTGTAACATTTTAAGTAGCTAGATAAAACAATCTTCTGCGGGAAAAACCCTTATTTTCATATGCTACAATTGACTAATCTTATTGTTAATAAGGAAAATTAATAAGACATTTGTGTGCTACTTTGTGGTGTGCTTTTAATCCTATCAACGACCATGTCTACATGCAATATAGAGTGGAAAATGAAGACCAGCTACAAACTGAAAAGACTTAGAAACGTAGGAAATCTTCAAAATCAAGAATAATCCCAACAGAGAAGCATCAAGATATGTTGCATTTTGACAGCACGACAGAGCATTTGTGTGTCTTTGAATGGAGATCTCAACCATATAATACAAGCTAGATGGATGAAGTAAAAGAGTGCATCGGTGTGTTGTGCAACCATCGTAAACCACAAAATCTTAAGAAAAAAGTTTATAGAATGAAAATAAGGTCAACAATGCTTTATAGCACGGAATGTTAGGCGGTCAAGCATCAAGTCATGAAAAAAATGAGTGTGGCGGAGATGAGAATTCTTCGTTGGATATGTGGGCACACAAGAAATGACATGATTAAAAATGAGGATATCTAAGGTAAGTAGTAGGAGGGGCCACAATACAAGATAAGATAAGACAAAGTTGGTTAAGGTGGTTTGGAATGAAACCTACACATGTTTCAGTTAAAAAATGCAATTATGAGACAAGCTCAGGAAAAAGAAGTAGAGGATGACCTAAGAAGACGTGGATAGAGACTTCAAGAAAAAATAGAGTTCTTGGAGCTAATCCAAGACTTGGTGCTAAACCGAACAGTGGTATTATTCTAGAATTCATATAGTTTACCCCACTTAGTGAGATGAGGTTTTTGATGAGCGCATATTTTACTACTTATTTTACTCTAAAAGCTACATTTTCTTGTGTTATGTTTATTCAAAATGAATTAAATTACATGGTTTTGAGAAAAATATGAATTCAATCCTTTTAAATTCAATTCAAGTGAAGTAGCTGGAATTTGGTTTTGTTCAGTAAATGGATTGAGTTAAAGTGTGTTTGTCAAATTTTTAAAGTCAAAATTGGTTTTAAGTGATAATCACAAGTTGGGTTATTTGTAATTACATTTTTTTTGCTCATCCAAATCTTATGCAGGTCATTCCTTTAGAAATTAGACAACAGCTTATTTGGTTGAATTTTTGTGTAGGTGATGAGTATATTTTATATTATATATTTTACCCTATTCTTAGTATATTTTGGTTAATAATTTGGAAGAATTTTGATACTTTGAATTATATTTCCAATATAGGATTTTTGACTTCCTCTGGAGCAAAACATGGTCAAATGGACGAATTTTGGAGTAATTCCAATTGGAGGACGTTCGTGAGTCACTTAGCTTGATCGTGTCAAAATATCAGTTTTTTCTACCAAGCGATGATTTTCTGGCAATAAAATAAAGGAACCATGCGCAGCGCTGGAATAGTGACGTTTTGGGTTTAACTTGCGTTTTTGGAGCCCAAGATGACCTCGGATGGGTTCGTGGCCTTCTGGAGATGTGTTCAGAACGTTCTTATCTTTAAAACAAGCTATCTTGGGCGGATTTGAAGAAGATTTAAGGCTAAAACGTGGCTGAACAGTTTCTGTGCAGTTTTTCCTAGTTTAATTAGGACTTTATTTTCTATTTTATTTTATTATTATTTAGTTTCTTGGGGGGAATAAAATACTAGTTAGGGTTTGTGCGCTGGGGGAGGAGAGATTAAAATGAAAAAGGGCTTTTCTTTTATGCAACTTGGGGGATACAGAGAACTTAGCTAGGGTTCTTGGAGATTTTCTACTTTAAGGTGTTTTCATTCCTTTTATTCTTAATAATATGTTCTATGATTTCAATTATGAATATGCGTAACTAATTCCTTTTGCTAGGGTGAAGCCGTAAGTCTTAGCAGGAATATGTGATTTTTATTTAATTGCTTATGATTGATTGCATGCATACTTTGAATTATTGATCATCGTGATTAAAACTATCTAATTGTCTTAATGCCTGATCACCATTAGGATCTTTAGAAAAGTAATTTGATGCAATTTTGGTCGGAAGGTTCCCTGAAATTGATGTTGGCTTCTTGTGATTAATAATTGTAATTTCACTTAAGATGAACACCACATCTTAAGGGTTGCATGGTTTTTCAAAGGGTTTTCATAAAGCATAACGAGTCTTTCATGTTCAGATTTGATCCGAACATCCGGACGGGTTGCATGTTAGATATACGTTTTATGTTGGAGGTTCCAAGTAGAATATAAATTAGGAAAACCTAACCTTCAAATTGGCATGTATAGATCATAATTAATTGGTAAAAATACATAGGATTGCAAGGTGATGGTGGAACCCTAGTGTTTTCTTAATTTGATTTATCCAAAACAGTTTTCTTTTCCCTTCATCTTTAATATTGCAAATTAGTTTATTTTTATTAATTAAATTCGTTTTAATTTAAGTAGGTTATAAGACCAATTATATCAACTTTCTGCTTTACAATAATTAATTAGAATTTGGTTTGTTTTAAATTATTTAATAATCCCGGTGGAGAACGACCTTGCGAGAACCGTTTATACTACAACAACCTTGTCATTCTTGCAAGTAATATAGAAGTTTTTAACCCGTTTGCATGTGTGGTAAAATCTCTATCAGTAGGGATCATATTGTTTTTAAAGTCTAAAAGGAGGTTTGACAAGTCAACAAAATGTGGAAGACATGCCTTGCACGTGATTTATTCAATTGCTCAAAGGCTGGCCTTATCATCTCATTTACCCCGACAGGGGAAAGAAAGGCCTAACCCAATTTTTCTGGAGCAAACCGCCACATACAATTGTAGCACAGAAACGGGTTTAGGGCAATCAAATTAAAAAAGAGATGGAAACCCAACTTCCTAGATCAAATTCCAATTTGAGGGTCTCAACCAAAAGTATAAACATGAGATATTTATTTGATGATTTTGATCTGTTGTAGAGATTGGCCAAGTTGCAAATCTGGTGGATGTCCATTTAGGAGATGTGATTGCCAGTCAACACTTAGCAGATCATTGAAGAGGCAAATTAAGGAGGGTTGCTACTGCAATGAATTGACTCAGATGTATGAGGCTACGGGTTATGGCAGTGAGATATCAATGAGAAGGAGTTGAAGTTTCTTCCGTTTCTCTTAATTCATTCTTGTCAGTTAATGGGTTTTAAAACCTTTGTCGGTTGCGGAAAAGGAAGGAGAAGTGGGAAGAAAAAAAGAAAAAAAAGAAAAGAGAACTGATTAATACTCTGGAGAAGAGGCAGGAGACTGATGGAAGACAACTGCAGTAGAGCACAAGATTTTTCAGCGTTTTTTCTAAACTCAATTTTCTTCTCATTTTTATTATGAATACAATGATAATTTCATCTATGTTTCGGAACTAATTTTCCTTAGCTAGGGCTACGATGTAGCCATGACTATGAATGCTTACATTCTCAAGTGAATTATTTCAAGTTTTCAATTTCATTGAGTATCGTTTGCTATGTTTATATGCTTGGTTTTAGTCTTGGTGATTAACTATCATCTTGACTTTTACTTGGTAAATTTGATGCAAGTTGTGCAGATGTCATGTTTTCAACTTGAGTGATAGCTTCTTGCAAATAGATACCATGAATTTCCTAGTTGTAGATGCCATACTTTAGGATTTGTGTAGTCTTTATATAAATTTCCACTGATCGTGATAAGTTTCATTATGTTAAACTATTCTAAATGCCATGGATGGTTGCATATTGGGATATACGTAATAGTCTAGATGCCATAGATATTACATGTTAGGGAGATTTGACCATCAATGAGGTTGAGTACTTGTTAATAATTCACTGCAAAAAATGAGTTGGTTTGGTTATGGTGAGTCGGATGCTCTAGCATTTTACTGGACTGAATTACAAATTGTGTTCTTGGCTGCCACTTTTTGCATTGTGATCAAATTTTCTTGTTTTCATTTGTTTTTACTATTAGTTTCAATTCTCAAATCCATCTTTCATCAATCTTTGCTAATTTTATTTCGTTGCAATTGGATTTAAGTTAGTTGATAAGAATTAAATCATTTACTGAGATACGATATTAAGTGCTTGCTTTCTATACTATTGAACGGTTCGTACGCTTGCGAGCATAAAATTTGAAACTAAGTTGGACTAATTTCGGTTAGTTTAAATTTCAAAACAGTTTTGTTGCACTGTATGAGTAGAGTGAGACTGAATGAAAATTCTGAAATTCAATCATATTGCAATGTGAGATAGAAATTGTTGCACGACCGACTGAATACATATTCCAAGTAGACACAAAATACTTTAATGTTGCACAACTGATTGAATATATATTCCAAGCAGGAAATAAAACATTATACAGAAGGTACTGTGTTACAAATATAGATTGTTCCAAGTATACTTGACAAGTTCAAGCTGACACCCAAATAAAGGACATACATTGCAACATTTGCATTACAATATAAAATCTTCTTCAATCAAAAACCTGTCACTTCATTCTGAGAAAAGAAGCAGCCAGAAGGGCCATCATTGGGCAGGAATGCTAACTTCACAACCCTTGCTGCACCTTCTTCGACAGGCAGGACGCCGGAATTGGAGTTTATATCTGTTTTGACAAATCCGGGGCAGACACAATTGATACGAAAATCGGGGTACTTCTTGGCTAGAATACGTGTATATGCATTCATTGCTGCCTTTGAGAGTATATAGCTAGACATATGAGAAGGCCAGCCCTTGCTCTCAAGCGAACCCTCCTCGAAGTCTTCTAGAAACTGAGTCAGCACCTCGTCTATTTGCTCTTGTGTTAGGTTCTCGACATCACTGAAGACTCCTTTAACCCTGTCGCTAGGTATTTTGTTTAAGTTGCCCATGGAGGATGAAACGTTAACAATTCTTGGTGATTCGGATAACCGGAGGAGTGGAATAAGCGCTTCGGTTGTTCGTTTAGCACCGTAATAGTTTATTTGCACGCATTCTTTTGCTAACTCATAATTTTCAGTCATCACTTTATTCCAATCAATTGTTTCTTTCTGCATCACACACGCCCCAAACATCAGTCATCAATCTATCACAGTGAAAATCTTGTCCAGAATAATATCACACATAATCATTTAATTTGCTAGTAAAATGGCTTGTGAGAAGAATTCTAGCCACAAAAAGTGGCCTTTTGAGAAGAATTATGTCCAACACTTACCCAACCAGAAGCTATTTCAGCTTTAAAAGCATCAGCATCCAAAATGGATCCACCAACCCCTGCATTGTTCACCTGTGCAGTGCAAAGCACAAATCTTTCAATATTTGTTTTACTTCAGCAACTCAAACTATTGAAAAGCAAGAAATTCTAGAAAATGTAAATTAAAAGGTCAGTTTGGGTAGATCCTTAGATGTTCTTATAACCAACTCAAAATCCAATTAATGAGTTAGACAAACTTTATTTGATTCAAGCGATATTCTAATTAATCTAATCTAAAAACTTGGCTACGCCCAAAAGCCCAAGTCTTCGACCTGGTTTGGTACTGAGGTGATTCTGAAAAAAACTGCTATAAAAAAAAGCTGGGAGCTGTTTTTGTGTTTGGTAAACACTCAGCTTCAGCTTTTTTTCACAGTTTTGGATGAAAAAAAAGCCAAAAACAAGAAGCTGCAAAACCCAGCTTTGAAAAACCGGCTTTTTTTCACATCTGTTTTACATAAAAGTTTACCAAACACTCTAATACTGCTTTTTTTTTTTCAAAAGCACTTTTACAAAAAAGTTTACCAAACATTCTGCTATTTTATTTCACAGCTGCTTATTCTCACAGTATAGCAGAAACAGTTTTTTTTCAAAGCACAGCGATACCAAACCAACCCTTCAAAGCTAGAAACTTTTTAAAAAATGAGCTATGATCGTACCAAGATATCGAGTTTCCCGAACTGGGTTTTAATGAACTCCGCGAGAGGAGCAATGGTTGAGGGGTTAGCCACATCAAGTTGATGAAAAACCACTTCACCTCCCAAACCGGACTGTTTGAGTTTCTCAACAGCTTCAAGACCCCTCTTCTCATCTCTAGCTGTTAAAACCACTGTTATTCCATCTGATGCCAACTGCTTGACAATCCCGAATCCTATTCCTTTGTTTGCCCCTGTCACAACTGCACGCCTGAAAAATTCACACGCATAACGAAACACCAAATTCAGAACAAATTAACAACAACGAAATAAGAAACAAAAACAAAGAGTGAGAAATTGTTATGGAGTGGCCACCGCTTTGTTGCTTCTGCCATTGATAATGATTCGATATCGATCGGGTTGATCAGTCGGTAGTTAGATAATCGTTTGCGTGCTTATATAGAGTGTTAGAGCTTTGTTTTGTACGTTTAGATAAAAATTAGAAGAAAATTGTTCTTTGCCGTCTTCCAACTACGTAGGATCTAGTTGTACCTAGAAGAAAGTGGACTTTTCTTTGCACAACGAACAGAACTCTGGGTGATGCAGCTGCCCACGTTATCCAAATTTTTTTGTGGTGTAATTTGGATTCTCTTTGTGAGAATCCCTATAAATCGTCAGTCATATTTGTTTATTATACATTGTGCGATTAATTTTCATCAGATATTATTTGTATTCAATTTTAAATAAAATTTTTAAAATAATTTATAATCACACAATATACAATGACCCGACATAATTTATATATCTCCAGAATCCTTACAAAGTTTATCTGAAGAGAATCCTCATTCGTGTAAATCAACCATCAGCAAAGACAATTGGAATTTTAGTGTTGACTATTTGTAAATACATATTCCAAAATATCCAATTAATTTGATTTTCGGTGCATGAATAAATTTTTTTATGTGCTTGAAACATGAGCCGGTATATCAGGACCAGCCTTGAGGATGTGCGGGGTATGCAACCGCACAGGGCCCGTTATTATGAGGCCCAGAAATTTTAATAACCTATATGGTAAATACATATATAAAAAAAACTAAAAAATAAAAAACGTAAACGTAATAAACAAAATTCCCGTAGCGGAGTTGGCAGATGCTAGGTTTTCTAGTTACATACGGGTAACCATTCTGGGCCTTTTTAGCTAGACTCTTTTTCACGCTACGCTTTACCAAAAAAAAAATCTTTTTCTTGCTACACTATATTTTTCTTGTTTTAAATATATGTAGTTAATTTCTTTCATTATAAAAGATCACTTTTGCTAATAAATATATAATTAGGAATATCATAATAAATTAGAATTCTTAAAAGGTTGAAGATATAATCTTTAAAAGCGCCCCAATTTTTTATACCATATCATTTAATCGTTTATTTTGTCATTGTTAAACGTCACATCCCTAAAGTACCTCATTGATTACCGTTAGGTTAATTTGGTTAATTAATTTAAGACACGAATCTCGAAATTTTGACAAATATAACAACAATCAACTCGGGCGGGGTGAGAAACATCCTTACTTTAGGAGGTGAGCAAAAATGCACTAAAAAAACCGACAATTCATCATAAGCATGCTATTAATATCATAATCTGTGATTTGCTACATGGCCACCACACCATGCTTTTTGTATTAAAAACTAAAGAGTTTCTAACCCAAAAACATAGTGGAAGCATATAAGTACATAGCCACCACATCATGCTTCATTTTTATTTATTTTATTTTGCACTATATCAATTTATACACAATGAAATATAAAAGAAAATATAGCAACAAAAATTCTAGACCATGTAAAGGCCTCTGTTTGAGTCTTGCACAAGGTCTCTAAAATCTCAAGATCAGCCCTGCACTACATTACATATTTGTGTGTCCTAATAGAAATAGAAAAAAAGTCTTCTTTTTTTTTTTTTTTAAGTTTGCCTCCACTTACCGACTCATATTCTGGACAGATTAAAAAATTTCTACAAGGCATGAGATCATGTAGTTGGATTTTTTCTCTCAATATTACTTATCGCGTTATCATTGCGTTAATAACATGTTTAGTTGTTTAGTACGGGGTTAAGATTGATTTCGTTTTCAATGTTACTTGTAGAATTAATATATGTGACAACCCGTCCCGAATTATGTTATCGATGGCGTGAAATGACGATTTTGCCCTTGGACGTTAGTTGGTGTCATGGGTGATTTGTTTTTGGTTGGTGACTCAGCTGGACCACACTCACACACACCAATCCCTTTCCCCGTTGACCCTCTCTCTCTCTGCTTCCTCTCGGATTTTTCTTCCATTTCCATACAACCTGTATGGACAACCCTCAAAATCCTTTCAAACATCGCAGATCAAGGTCGTGAATGGTATTTTTGGACTCTTAGCAAGCTTAGGAGTCGAATGGTGGTGGTGGTTCTGACAGATTTCACAAATGTAGGATCACCTTTGGGTGTTGTTTAATTAGTACTTGTCCAGTCGGACTGCACTTAGGCTATTTATACTCTAGTTGTGTATTTCACACTTACTCTCGCACTAGCATGTTATCTTAGCTAGTACTGTTAGTAGTTTGGTTTTTATTTTTTCGTATTTCTCTTTATCATTTTGCTTCCGCACTGTGCACATGGCTACGACACTCTCACGTGACGGCCAGCACGCCTTGATATCGGTCAGGGTGTGTCAATATAACTAGAGATTTTGAACTAAATTATTTTTTAAATTAAACTTTATTCGTAGGTCCATGGAATTGAATCATCCAGAATAAAATTCAATCAGTTATTGTTCTATGAAAATCTTCAACCACTCCAAAAAAAAATGTTTGAATTTTAAGTAGATTTAGCATGCCAAAAGAGGTTTGGAAACAAAGACACTGAAATTATGAATTTAGTAAGTAGAAGGCCTTATTTCTGGACAGGTTTTTCAATGTACAGATAACACAACCGGTACACCAAGTTGTGTTCCCAATACACTGAAAATTTTCCCTTATTTATATTCCTTTCAGTGTCTTTTAATTCTTTCAGCTTGTAAATTACAAAGGTAGACCAAAAATAAATAGGTTGCTAGACTGCAAAATTATTATGGCCTATTTGGTACTCTACTTGAATCCAACTTTTTAAACTCAAAAACAATTTTCAGGTTTTGGGCCTTAAAAACTTGTTTGGTAGGACTATTTTCAAAAACTGAACTCAAGACTAACTAAAAAAATATAGTCTATTTTTTAAAAACAAGAAGTGAGTTTTTAGAGTTTTTAAACTTAAACTCACTCCATTCTTTTCTCTCCCTTCTCCCCTCTCACTCCAAAACTCTCTCTCTTTTCTTCTTTCTATCTCCCCCTTCTCTTTCTTTTTTGTACATTTTTTTTATCTCTTCTTCAATCTGCTTTCATCATTCTCTGAGTTCTTTCTCGCACTCGTCTTCCTCTCTATCTCCTCCGATCCTCTCTCTTCTTTTTCTTTCCTCCAATCATGTCTTACTTTCTTTTCTCCCCTCCTCTTTCTCCCTTGACCTCTTCTTTTTGGATCACTTTGTACAGTTTAAGTTGTAAGATTTCAAAATTTTTAAATCGCATATCGAATAAATTTTTGAGTTTTAAAGAAAATTGTTTTTAAGAAAATTTCTTAAGAAATGTTTGAGAAATGATAAAATTTTTTAAATAGGATACAAAACAAGCCCTTAATATCTGAGCTACAAAAAATATAGCCTCTGACAGCGACGTTTCGCCGCTATCGCGTGTGGTGGAGCATCAATGCCTCAATTTTTTTTTTATGAACAAGAGGACCGTAAACTGGAACACATTGCGAGTCACATTCAAAATAGATTATGTTTAATAACTTTCGGGAACTCACTTGTAGTTTGCTGGTTTTAATTACTCTCTTTATGAGAGTTTGTTAGTTTAATTTGTCTCTGTAGGAGAGTTCTTTCATTTTAATTTCATTTCAGTTTGCTAAACCTTTTTCATATTTTAATTTCATTTCAGTTTGCTAAACCTTTTTCATAACTATGTGTGAGGGTTTAAGTTGTTTTCTTGCTGAATCTACTTCACTTGGTGTTCTGGGATCGTGGTTGATGATTACGTGATGCAACTAGACCCATGTGCATTGTACTCTCTGTCCTAATATGATTTGAGAGTTTTTGTTCTTATATGATCTCCATGTAATACAAAGACTTAAACGGTTTTATTGATTTCTGTAATCTTGTGGTTCCCCCAATGAGCTTGGCTTTCAGCAATTGCTTGAAGCATGTCATGCATCATTATAATTTGTGAAAATATGACTTTAGCTCTTCAAACTCAATTTTCTTCATAGAAAACCCTACATAACTTTTTTACTCAAAGAAAACCCAATGACTAGGATCCACATAAGCAAATTCATTAACTTCACATTAATTCACACATTTCACATTTTTCACATGTCTAAAATACCCCTATTACATGCTTGATGTAGACAATTAATTGTAAGGAAATAGTAAATGATTTTGCAACAAGAAAAAAAAAAGACATTAATGTTAAAAATTTATTGCATTTTAATTTTTTAGAAAGGTTTTGAATTTTCATGAAACTATTCGATTCAGTTTTTTCACCGTACTCTTGAATTGTGACATCCCACATCGCCAAGGGGAGTGATCCTTATATGTATATTCTCATCCCTACCTAGCACGAGGCCTTTTGGGAGCTCACTGGCTTCGAGTTCCGTAGGAACTCCGAAGTTAAGCGAGAAGGGGGCTAGAGCAGTCCCATGATGGATGACCCACTGGGAAGTTCTCGTGTGAGTTCCCAGAAACAAAACTGTGAGGGCGTGGTCGGGGCCCAAAGTGGACAATATCATGCTACGGTGGTGGAGCAAGCCCGGGAAGTGATTCGTCCCAGGCCGGGATGTGACATGAATACTTTTGAATTTATCCTTTTTTTATTAATATATTAGAACATTGTATTTCATTATTTATATGCACATTAATTTACCTACGAACAATTATACCATGGGTGTAATATAATATCTCTTTTTTACAATGATGCAAAATAATGTTTATACCAACAACAAAACGTGCCTAACATATTTACTAATACATGGAAAATAATTTACCTATATTAAGAAGAAATGTAGTTCGATGCATAGTATTAAAAATACTATGTTACACCCATGCTTATACAACAATAAAACGTGCCTAACATATCTATAAAATGGATCCACCAACCCCTGCATTGTTCACCTGTGCAGTGCAAAGCACAAATCTTTCAATATTTGTTTTACTTCAGCAACTCAAACTATTGAAAAGCAAGAAATTCTAGAAAATGGAAATTAAAAGGTCAGTTTGGGTAGATCCTTAGATGTTCTTATAACCAACTCAAAATCCAATTAATGAGTCTGACAAACTTTATTTGATTCAAGCGATATTCTAATTAATCTAATCCAAAAACTTGGCTACGCCCAAAAGCCCAAGTCTTCAAAGACAGAAACTTTTTAAGAAAAGAGCTATGATCGTACCAAGATATCGAGTTTCCCGAACTGGGTTTTAATGAACTCCGCGAGAGGAGCAATGGTTGAGGGGTTAGCCACATCAAGTTGATGAAAAACCACTTCACCTCCCAAACCGGACTGTTTGAGTTTCTCAACAGCTTCAAGACCCCTCTTCTCATCTCTAGCTGTTAAGACCACTGTTATTCCATCTGATGCCAACTGCTTGACAATCCCTAATCCTATTCCTTTGTTTGCCCCTGTCACAACTGCATACCTGAAAAATTCACAACCATAACGAAACACCAAATTCAAAACAAATTAACAACAACAAAATAAGAAACAACAACAAAGAGTGAGAAATTGTTATGGAGTGGCCACCGCTTTGTTGCTTCTGCCATTGATAATGATTCGATATCGATCGGGTTGATCAGTCGGTAGTTAGATAATGGTTTGCGTGCTTATATAGAGTGTTAGAGCTTTGTTTTGCATGTTTAGATAAAATTTATAAGATGATTGTTCTTTGCCATCTTCCAACTACTATAGTAGGATCTACTTGTACCTAGAAGAAAGTGGACTTTTCTTTGCACAACGAAAAGAACTCTGGGCGATGCAACTGCCCACGTTATCCAAAAATTTTTGTGGTGTAATTCAAACTGCCCACGTTATCCAAAAATTTTTGTCGTGTAATTCGGATTCTCTTTGTGAGAATCTCGATAAATTACTAATCATATTTGTTTATTGTACATTATACGATTAATTTTCATCAGATATTATTTGTGTTCAATTTTAAATAAAACTTTTTAAAATAATTTATAATCGTACGATATACAATGAACTGATATAATTTATATATCTCCAAAATCCTTACAAAGATTATCTGAAAAGAACCCTCATTCGTGTAAATCAACCATCAGCAAAGACAATTGGAATTTTAGTGTTGACTATTTGTAAATGCATGTTCCAAAATATTCAATTAATTTGATTCTCGGTGCATGAATAAATTTTTTCATGCGCTTGAAATATGAGCTGGTACATTAGGACCGGCCCTGAAGGTGTGCGAGGCATGCAACCGTAGCGGAGTTAGCAGATGCTAGATTTTCTAGTTACATACGGGTTCGACCCCTACCTTCACATATCTTTTAATTATGAATTTTATTTGGGGGTAACCATTCTGGGCCTTTTTAGCTAGACTCTTTTTCATGCTACACTTTACCAAAGAAAAAAGTATTTTTCTTGCTACACTATTTTTTTCTTGTTTTAAATATATGTAGTTAATTTCTTTCATTATAAAAGATCACTTTTGCTAATAAATATATAATTAGGAATATCATAATAAATTAGAATTCTTAAAAGGTTGAAGATATAATCTTTAAAAGCCCCCCATTTTTTATACGATATCATTTAATCGTTTATTTTGTCATTGTTTAAACGTCACACCCCTAAAGTACCCCATTGATTACCGTTAGGTTAATTTGGTTAATTGATTTAAGACACGAATCTCGAAATTTTGACAAATCTAACAACAATCAACTGGGGCAGGGTGAGAAACATCCTTACTTTAGGAGGTGAGCAAAAATGCACTAAAAAAACCGACAATTCATCATAAGCATGCTACTAATATCATAATCTATGATTTGCTACATGGACACCACACCATGCTTTTTGTATTAAAAACTAAAGAGTTTCGAACCCAAAGACATAGGGAAAGCATATAAGTACATAGCCACCACATCATGCTTCATTTTTATTTATTTTATTTTGCGCTATATCAATTTATACACAATGAAATATAAAAGAAAATATAGCAACAAAAATTCCATACCATGTAAGGGCCTCTGTTTGTGACACACCCCGACCAAAATCAGGGCGTGATGGCCGTCACATGAGAGTGACGTAACCATGTACACAGTGCAGAAACTAAGAATAATAATAAAAGTACGAACAAATAAAAACCATGCTACACACAGGGTAATTAACATACATGTGCAAGCGTAAGTGTTAAAAAAAACAATATTCAGAGCACAGAAAACCTAGTGCAGTCCAGAGGAACAGACACTAACGAAACACACCCAGAGGTGGTCCTACATTGATGATAATCTGTCAGATATGCCAAGAATCCCTCGAGAGCCACCAAAAGAGCAATCCAAACTAGAACCTGGAGGGGCGCAAAACAGAAAATGTGAGTGGGCAAAAACAAAGCTTTTCAAAATCATTTCATTATCAAAGTTCTAACCCCTCGCCGTAAAACCTGTATAGTTTCCCAGAAAAATGGAATATATACACATATAGAAAACATGCTCATAAATATGCCATGTCGAATGCCTCTACATAAAATGTAAGAAAACCAGGTAATGTCAATCAATGCAATGTAATCTGTCAGCCGGAGTCACCTAACGTGACTTGTACGTCTAAATCTAGAGCTCAAATCTCCAACTCACTAACTATACCTGCACACGAGTCGGAACCACCTAAAGTGGTTTGTACGATAGGACTGAGTGTAAATAAATACGCTCAAGTGCTACGATCACGTGAAGACTGGGCGAATAATCGCAGGTCATTTACGAGTCAGAACCACCTAAAGTGGTCTGTCCGACAGGACTGTGCACCTAACTTAGATTCAAGATGAGCATGTGGTGCGGGAGGTGAACATCACGTGAAGGACTGTGCCCTACTCTGGGCGGAAGCACTAACACCAGGGGTGCAGGTTATCTAAGCATCATACATCACTACTAATCACAAAAATAAACCATAACTTACCTGGCACTTACCTGTTTGTCCGCAGCACCAAACATACATAAATGCAACTACTAATGCATAATTAAATAGGAAAACGGTATGCATGGCATTTAAAACATATAAACATTTCATTTCATTTTCTGGGAAAATCACAAGTATATAGTTATATACGGAAAACCAAAAGCCCACTCACTGGTATGTAGAAGGGTCGTAACCCCCTTGCCTCGAGTGACTGCGCTTGTCCTAGGGATAGGTCTCACCTATATTCGAAACAACTATAAAAACATTAATTTAAAGCACATAACCAAAACTAGGTAATAACTTCTCATACAATACTCAAATGGGGTGTATGAATACACCAACATGATCTACTCAACCTCACGAACATCCCCATATTTTAAAAATAATTTTCTGACGTCACACAAGCCCCCATGCGCCGGCCGAGGCACGGCCACACGAGCCGCCCACGCCCAGGCGAGTGCCTGGCACACTGACAGCGTCAGTTAACGCCGTCAGGAATATTCCGTTAAAACTAACAGATTCCGTTAAAGTTAACCTAACGCCGTTAGGAATATTTCATCCAAACTGACGGAATATTCCGTCGTCTTCTCCTGCCAACCTCCAGCGCCGTTGCTGAAAAACTGGAAAATTTTCTAATCTTTGTTTCTCACTCGTTTTTCCACCAAATTTCATGAAATTGGTACCAAAATGAAGCTTACAACTAGTAAAACAAAACCTTACCACTTTCAAGCACTAAAACCAACGGAATCTCATCGGAAAAACTTCACAAAATCCGGCCAAACCTGCAACTCACGATCCCGACGTCCAAAACCTTCAAACGAACCACCCTGAGCTTCCTAAGGACCTCACCAAGCTTCCTATAAACCTGAAATTCCCAAAAACGCACGATTTTACGTGTGCATGAACAGTGACCAATTCGGGGATCTCGAGTTCGACGTGGAAGCAAAGGTTTCTGCACCTGAAATGGGCATAATTAAAGTCGTATAGACCTCACAAACACAAATGTATGGTTTTCTTCCTCGATCCATAACGTTTTCAAGTGATTTGGTTCTTGTCCGTACGTAAGAAGAAGAAGGGAAAGAGAGAGAGAGACTCAGGACAGGGCAGAAGATGAGAATGAGTGTGTGGGTGTATGTGTGGTCCAAATGCAGCCAACCGAATCCCCAAAATAACCACACAACAAAACGAAATCACTAGGGGCAAAACCGTCATTTCACCCCTACGGTACGAATAATCCGGGACGGGCTATCACAGTTTGAGTCTTGCACAAGGTCTCTAAAATCTCAAGATCAGCCCTGCACTACATTACATATTTGTGTGTCCTAATAGAAATAGAAAAAAGTCTTCCTTTTTTTTTTTTTTTTTTTTGAAGTTTTCCTCCACTTACTGACTCATATTCCGGACAGATTCAAAAATTTCTACAAAGCATGAGATCATGTAGTTGGATTTTTTCTCTCAATATTACTTATTGCGTTAACATTGCGTTAATAACATGTTTAGTTGTTTAGTACAGGGTTAAGATTGGTTTCGTTTTCAATGTTACTTGTAGAATTAATATATGTGACAGCCCGTCCCGAATTATGTTATCAATGGCGTGAAATAACAATTTTGCCCTTGGACATTAATTGGTGTCGTGGGTGATTTGTTTTTGGTTGGTGACTCAGCTGAACTACACTCACACACACCAATCCCTTTCCCCATTGACCCTCTCTCTCTCCTCCCTCTCGAATTTTTCTTCCATTTCCATACAACCTGTATGAATAACCCTCAAAATCCTTTCAAACATCGCAGATCAAGGTCGTGAATGGTATTTTTGGACTCTTGGCAAGCTTAGGAGTCGAATGGTGGTGGTGGCTCTGACAAATTTCACAAATGTAGGAACACCTTTGGGTGTTGTTTAATTAGTACTTGTCCAGTCAGACTGCACTTCGGCTATTTATGCTCTGGTTATGTATTTCACACTTTCTCTCGCACTAACATGTTATCTTAGCTAGTACTGTTAGTAGTTTGGTTTTTATTTTTTCGTATTTCACTTTATCATTTTGGTTTTGCACTGTGCACATGGTTACGTCACTCTTACGTGACGGCTAGCATGCCTTGATTTCGATCAGGGTGTGTCAATATAACTAGAGATTTTGAACTAAATTATTTTTTAAATTAAACTTTATTCGTAGGTCCATGGAATTGAATCATCCAGTATAAAATTCAATCAGTTATTGTTCTATGAAAATCTTCAACCACTCCAAAAAAAAATGTTTGAATTTTAAGTAGATATAGCATGCCAAAAGATGTTTGGAAACAAAGACACAGAAATTATGAATTTAGTAAGTAGAAGGCCTTATTTCTGGACAGGTTTTTCAATGTACAGAGAAAACAACAGGTACACCAAGTTGTGTTTCCAATACACTGAAAATTTTCCCTTATTTATGTTCCTTTCAGTGTCTCTTAATTCCTTCAGCTTGTAAATTACAAAGGTAGACCAAAAATAAAGAGGTTGCTAGACTGCAAAACTATTATGGCCTATTTGGTACTCTACTTGAATCCAACTTTTTAAACTCAAAAACAATTTTCAGGTTTTGGGCCTTAAAAACTTGTTTGGTATGACTATTTTCAAAAAAATGAACTCAAGACTAACTAAAAAATATAGTCTATTCTTTAAAAACAAGAAGTGAGTTTTTAAACTTAAACTCACTCCATTCTTTTCTCTCCCTCCTACCCTCTCACTCCAAATCTCTCTCTCTTTTCTTCTTTCTATCTCCCCCTTCTCTTTCTTTTTTGTACCTTTTTTATCTCTTCTTCAATCCGCTTTCATCATTCTCTCGGTTCTTTCTCGCACTCGTCTTCCTCTCTATCTCCTCCGATCCTCTATTTTCTTTTTCTTTCCTCCAATCATGTCTTACTTTCTTTTCTCCCCTCCTCTTTCTCCCTTGACCTCTTCTTTTTGGATCACTTTGTACAGTTTAAGTTGTAAGATTTAAAATTTTTAAATCGCATACCGAATAAATTTTTGAGTTTTAAAGAAATTTTTTTTTAAGAAAAATTATTAAGAAATGTTTGAGAAATGATAAAAAAAATTTAAATAGGATATCAAACAAGCCCTTAATATCTGATCTACAAAAAATATAGTCTTTGACCGCGACGTATCGCCGCTATCGCGTGTGGTGGAGCACCAATGCCTCAATTTTTTTTTTTATGAACAAGAGGACCGTAAACTGGAACACATTGCGAGTCACATTCAAAATAGATTATGTTTAATAACTTTCGGGAACTCACTTGTAGTTTGCTGGTTTTAATTACTCTCTTTATGAGAGTTTGTTAGTTTAATTTGTCTCTGTAGGAGATTTCTTTCATTTTAATTTCATTTCAGTTTGCTAAACCTTTTTCATATCTATGTGTGAAGGTTTAAGTTGTTTTCTTGCCGAATCTACTTTATTTGGTGTTCTGTGATCGTGGTTGACGATTACGTGATGGGACTGGACCCATGTGCATTGTACTCTCTGTCCTAATATGATTTGAGAGTTTTTGTTCTTATATGATCTCCATGTAATACAAAGACTTAAACGGTTTTATTGATTTCTGTAATCTTGTGGTTCCTCCAATGAGCTTGGCTTTCAGCGATTGCTTGAAGCCTGTCATGCATCATTATAATTTGTGAAAATATGACTTTGGCCCTTCAAACTTAATTTTCTTCATAGAAAACCTACATAACTTTTTTACTCAAAGAAAACCCAATGATTAGGATCCACATAAACAAATTCATTAACTTCATATTAATTCACACATTTTACATTTTTCACATGCCTAAAATACCCCTATTACATACTTGATGTAGACAATTAATTGTAAGGAAATAGTAAATGATTTTGCAACAAGAAAAAAAAAAGAAGACATTAATGTTAAAAATTTATTGTATTTTAATTTTTTAGAAAGGTTTTGAATTTTCATGAAACTATTCGATTCAGTTTTTTCACCATACTCTTGAATACTTTTGAATTTATCCTTTTTTTATTAATATATTAGAACATTGTATTTCATTATCTACATGCACATTAATTTACCTACAAACAATTATACCATGGGTGTAGTATAATATCTCTTTTTTACAATGATGCAAAATAATGTTTATACCAACAACAAAACGTTCCTAACATATTTACTAATACATGGAAAATAATTTACCTATATTAAGAAGAAATGTAGTTCGATGCATAGTATTAAAAATACTATGTTACACCCATGTTTATACAACAATAAAACGTGCCTAACATTTCTAACAATACATGAAAAATAATTTACCTACAAGTTAGAGAAATGTTATTTGGTTGGGTGTAGTATAAATTTTTTTAATAATTGGAAAAATTAAATATAACTAGGTGTAGTGTAATTTTTTTTTATATAATTAGAACAAATTAATTCACCTACCTACTCTTTGAAATGTTCATTTCCAATGATGCAAAATGTTCATTACCTAACTACAAATTAATCCAATAATTTACCTACAACAATTATACCATGGGTGCAATGTAATATCTTTCTTTACAATGATACAAAAATATTGTATGTACTAACAACAAAACTTGCCTAACATAAGTACTTGTACATGGAAAATAATTTACCTATAACAAAAGAAATGCAGTTTGATGTATAAAATCAACAATATTATGTTCCACTCATGTTTATACAACAACAAAACATGTCTAACATATATAACAATACATAGAAAATAATTTACCTACAAGTTAGAGGAATATATAATATAGGTGTAGTATTTTTTTTTTTAAATAATTGGAACAAACTAATTTGCCTACCAATTAATATGGATAAAATTGCTACAAAATATATCACGAAAAAAAAAAACTACTTTTCTAGTTTGACATAGATACGGTTAATGCAAACACTTTTTTCATTTTATTTCACTTTTTCTACTACTTTTAATTTGGCATAAATTTAGGAATTTGGAAAATGGACCATAATGCCACATTCCGGCCCGGAGCGGATCACTTCCCGGGCCCGCTCCACCACCATAGCACGATATTGTCCGCTTTGGGCCCCGACCACGCCCTCACGGTTTTGTTTTTGGGAACTCACACGAGAACTTCCCGATGGGTCACCCATCCTGGGAATGCTCTCGCACGCTACTCGCTTAACTTCAGAGTTCCTACGGAACCCGAAGTCAGTGAGCTCCCAAAAGGCCTCGTGGTAGGGATGGGAATATACATTTAAGGATCACTCCCCTGGGCGATGTGGGATGTTACAATAAAGTATGAGTGGCATGAGTGTAAATAAATTGTATTAATAGGTCAATAGTGTTCCTATATGTTTGCAAATTTTAAATTTGGGCTTAAACTGGATCTTTAAAGATAGATGGGTTTTTATCTAGAAATAATGAATTGTAAGGGCCAAAATCTAAAGCACTCTTATGATTTTTTAGATCTAGTTTGCAAGTACCCTTTTGGGACTTGAATCTTTAAGAATATGTATTTTAATGCCCTTTCTTCAATAAATGGAATTTCATACTTCTTTAAAAAAAAATGCTCATTTGATTTGTTCAATCTATGGGGCATAATAAACAAAAATTAGTAGAGAAGAAAATTAGTGTATGGAAATCAAATAGGGGGCATTTGATTTGTTCAATCTAGGGGGCATAGTTGTGATATTAATTTTAATATGTGTGATTGTGTAAATCACTAGTATATTGTATTTAGGATACTAGAAGATTCTCTTCCTTTATGATTGTATTACTTTCAAAGCAAGAAATCCTATCTAATTTACCACAAATAAATGTACTAGCCAGAGGAAAAACACAAAAAATTCCTCAAGCACTTCGCTATCCCTCTCTCTTCAATAAAATAGGTCACAATACGTTATTAGCACGGTCTTGACAATGCACTAAAGCACTAAAGGTTATTATGCTTCAAACTCGCTCACAAGATTCATCATTGTAATCCAGGTTTTTCTTAAACACGGTCTCAATGTCGATGTTTTTCAACCTGATTACATGAAATATTCACCATTAAGCGTGAACTCTAATTTTCATTAACAGAATTATATATTCTATTTAAATTATTGTTCACAATTATATTATATTAGTGTTGTTGTAAATTGTAAATGTGGTGAACTAAGTCTGTGTGAATAAGCAAAGAAAAAGGAAGGAAAAAAAACACCCTAGCCGCGTGTGAGCCGCGCCCGAAGCCTCTGAGACCGCAACTACGCCAAGCCAAAGTCCCAAAAGCCCTAATTTTGTGTTTGGGTTCAAGCCATGGTGGTGCCAAGCCCCATGATCAACGCTGCACTGTAGCTTGTGGCACTAGCACACAAGGAAACGATGTCGTTCATGTTGTCTTCCTTTCTTGGCTCTTTGTTCCTAGATTGTATCAAGAACAATCGCGCCAGTAGCCTCAGATGCTCACTACTCTTCATTGATGACCGGCCACGGTGACACCAACAGTTGTCCCCTCAAGGCAGAGTGATCGTCCACGGCGACTAAATTTGTGAATTCCTGGCCAATTTTCATCGGATTTTAAATCCACCACGCAAAATGTGCGATTTCCCTTGCCCACGTGCTTGACATTGCGACTACTACACCATCGACAACAATTTGAGGTAAACCCGCGATGGCGACAGCCACAAGCCGTGACTTGAGGTTTGAGACCTCGAGCACCACGCTCGGTCTCACCCATGAACACCATAACGGCCGTTAGGTTTCGATGCGACATACCTAGACCGATGGCCTCGAGCTTCACACACTCAGCGCCACCTCTAATGCCACCATCCATGATGGCGTCAGGGTTCCTTGGAACCCAGCCCCTTGGGCTCTACGTCTCACAACCCAGATCAGGTTGGATTCATTTTTGGGCTTGGATTTTTTATCCATGTTTTTCAGCCCATATATGGGCTTAGGCTTACGGTCGTCTTCGCAATCATGTTGGCCTATAACCCAGCAAATTTATAAAATTGTTTTTTTCGCCCTTTTCACTGAAGCTCCAAAATTTTTTAGGCCTACAATTAGACAGCCCATCCAACTTTGAACTGGGCTTTGTTTGTTTTTTTTTTTCTTTAGGGCACTATTTATTTTGGCTCGTGTGAAATATTGAACCCTATTTAGTTTTTCTTAGCCAATATTCGAGTCTGGGCTATGTCAACCCATCTACTTCCACTAGCTGGCTCGTATCCTAACCGACTAAAGTAATATTTTATTTTTGGGCATGAAGCTCTTCCTTTTTTAAGGTCGTTCCCTATCCTTTCACACAAAGGGTCTCAAAGATACACACTTCCACTCTATTTGTTTTTCAATTGCTTTATGTATGTGCATTTTGGTGTATACATACATATATATAGTCTTGTACATATACGTTTGTTTCCAAGTATTTTTAACCCGAAGTTCATACTCTTAACTCAAACCTGAGGTTTCCTAGCACTCACTGCCAATGTAGAGACCTGAAGTTCTCCATGATTAATCCACTAAACCAAACCATGTCTTAGAACTTGAATGTTTTAACTTTGATGCTTATGGAGGTTTTATCTGAAGGAAAATTTGTGAAAAACATGTTCATTTAAGCAACATCAATAGCATGCAATTAACAATTTAAAGGCGGAATCATGCTTGTATGCACTTAAAACAAAACATTTACCCATGAAATTCAAAGCCTAGTAGATAGGTGAACCAAGACTCAACTCAAAACAAAGTGAGTTGAGAAATCATTACCTTTGTAGATTCCTCTTTGCATAAGCAAAGGCTAATCACCCAAAGAGAGGGCCTTCATTCCTTGCATCTTAGATCCATGGATTTGGATGGATGAAAAGGTTTCTCCAAGTTCCCAAAATTGAGAACCTCTAAGTCTCCACACCAAGGTATATTGTAGAAGAAATGAGTGACCTAGAGGAAGTAAGATTGCTAGCTATTCCCCTCTAGATTGGCCAAAATTTTTGAGAGAAAGGAGAGCTTGTGTTCTCATCCTTTCCCCAAAAATAACCCTTAGTAAATTTTAGGCTATAAAGTCCTTTATATAGTCCCTTCAAATAAGTGACCTAATGGACCAAAAGCCCTATTCTTTTACACATGGCTAGCCTATAGGTTTATTGGGCTTTCAAGCCCTTTGTTTTATTCAAGTTGTCATACAACTTGAGTTAATGGGCTTGACATTCAAATCCCATTGGGCCTTGCGGCCCAAAACTAACCCGAGGTCTTTAACGAACTTATTCGTTTGATTAATTAACATATTAATTAATCCTAGCCTTAGATAAATAATTAAACCATTTAATTATTCTTACTCATCTCCGTTGAATCTTCAATCTCTACCTTACACGGTGTACGATCCATTAGGTTCCTTTTAGCGAGGCAGTGGGCGATTCAAACTCTTTCAAATCGATTGTGAATTGAAACTTACTTTCAATTCTCCCGTTAGTGATAATACACTTTTAGGGCTTCCACAAACCATGAGTGACACCTAGCAGCATATCATGGTTACCCAAGCTAATCAGAAGAGGTGGAGAACCTATTCAGTTTAGGATTACAAATGCAATACGGTCTTTCTCTAATACAATACTCTTGACCACATTGTTTGGTTTGATAGTTTATTCATGTCTACTATCCAATGTGAATCTTGTACTTATATGATTACCTTGAATGTGATCTGGAACGCATTCCAACATCTCATTCATACTCTGGCCAGAGATTCTAAATCATATCATAGAGTATTCTCCCTCAAACAGTTTGAAGGTTAGAGATCCCTTGTTGCGCATTCACTTGCCTCCATGGCTAAGTGGCTTAACCCCAACGATGCCGTGGACACCCTGATAGAGTGACTTTGACATAATCAAAGATTAAGGACCTAACCACAAGACAACTATGATGCCTCAGGTCAAAAGACTAATTTGCATTATCCCAACCATGAGTTCTCATGTGACATGAATATGAGAACTCTTCGTTGATCGTGTTCAGTGAACTCATTCTCTATTGAGCACCTACGTACTTGTCTTGATGTCACACACACCAATGACTCGAGACTAGTCACTCTCCCTGAGAGAAGACATAGCACGTACTGATCTTAACGGACTGTCAATGCCCAATTGACAATCCTATGATCAGGAACGTTTAGGATGTGTCAACGAAAGAATGGTCTCATGAATCTAACTTCTTTAGATCGCATTCTTCCAATCACATATTCCTTGGACTTATCGTTTAAGCATATAACATTTATATTAGACGGCTCAAACAATAATCTTTGCCCTTTAAACTACATTAGTTTGAAATGTCCGTAAAGTATCATCATATGATTGGTTTTAGGGCACATTTCCAACAATCTCCCACTTGCACTAGAGCCAATCAGCTTAGTCATCATTGATGATACCTCTTCTGTAATTCATTTCATAAATGGCTGAGTAGTAGGCCTAAACAATGGATATCTATATGTTATCCATAGAAGCAACCTTGAGAATAACGACGTCACCATTATACATGATTCTCAATCATGTGGTTCAGTCTCTCATTTGAGTTCGGACCTTGATGAGACCTTGATTCCCTGGCTTGAGCTATCGCCCCATTAGTGTCATACACTTTCTGGTTGGAACCGAATGAAGAGTTCATGAATGAACTTTCCCATCCAAACAACAATGTTGTAAGCTTCTATATGGCAATATATTTTGCATACATGATGGAACACATTAAAGTCATTTACTTTTAACGTTTCCACCCAAATATCTCTTTAGTCATAATGAAGAGATATTCTATGATGGATTAGATTCATAATCTAATACATTTACGCTTCCATTACGTTACTCTAATTCTTCCTCATTCTTGAGGAATCCATCCTTAGTATTTCTTAAATACCTAAGGATTCACTTGACAGTTGCCATGGTTCTGATCCTGGGCTTGCACTGATATCATCTTGTACCGTTCTAGGTACAACTTATATCAATGTTTTCATACAATATGAAATACATAAATCACCTTTCTGCGTATGCATAAAGGATTCTATTTACGCATTATTTCTTTGGGAGTCAAAGGGTACGTTCCCTTTGATAAGAACAACTTCCTAGTCTCACTAGAATTGTCATTCTAATTGAAGTTTATCATCATATGAGAAACTTCCTAGCATCTCATTGTCTATTTTAGGGATTGATATAATTCAATTATATCTTGAAATCTATCATTATAGATTTCCATCCCATGTATATAGACTATGTCTCCCATATACATTCTATCATTATAGAATGTTTAAAGTCATAACTTTAACGATGAAGAATTCCTTTCATTTTCAAAATTAATATATATCATGTATATATATATTCTAATTTAGGAATATGATCAACTCCCACTAATCTTTTGTAAACCTAGTAAACAAAAGATTCATTTACATCTTTATGAGAAATCAAACAATTGATCTTTTCTCATAAGACGCTTATGGTTCCCATTAGCTTGCTAAGATCCATGATGGATGGATCTCTACAACTAACATGTCTTAGAAGTATATATCATATATATATATGGGTAATTGATAATGTCCAACGAACTAAATCTTATTTATGTTCATTCTTCTCCTAATGGAGAAATTCATTATCTTATGATGCTACTTTCCTTGATATTTTTCAAGGAAATTAATCTAAAGTGTTACTTTTTCCTTGGATCAAATCTAAGGAGGTAAATACTTTAGACGTCTTACTCATCTACTTACATTTCTTGAATTCTTTGAAACCTTTTGCAAAGTATTCGGACTTGTGTTTATTCAAAATAAACTATAGTCCAACCGAGAGTGATCTTCGGTGAATGTCATACAACATGAGTAGTATTATGTTGTGGACAAGTGCCACTAACATCTAAGTGAATTAACCTCAACAACTTTGTGATTCTTTCTTCTTTCCAAAAGAATAAAGATTCGAACATTTCGCCTCTATACAATTTTAACAAGAAGGTATTGGATCCGGATCTAACGATCCAAAGCATCCATCTATGACCAACTCGTAACTTATGTTTTAGAGGTATCACAACTCAGTTGGGATTAGTCACTACCTTGCAACCTTTTGGGTTTTAAGCATCATCGTATTCTAAACAGTTAAACTACCACATCATCTCTACTATAGAGACAACCAATTAAATTACAATAATCTAATTATTGATTAATAAAGAACAATGTTTTGTCAAACAAAACATTTATCCATCTCTACTATAGTGACGGATTTAAGTTCCTTAAATTTGAATGTAAAGACAATCTTTAGTATTTTCCAATTTCTTTGGTAGTTCATATGAGGAAGTAAGTACAATCCGCTTTCGCAGAGATCTATATTTTATTCACTTTCCGAATGTGAAGTACTTTCTCTTCTCTCATTAATCTTCTACTTTTTCTTAGCACACTTTTACAACAATTGTAAAACATAATTACTAATACGGAATCATGCATTCAAGTAAAAGAACCAACTGTTTTGAACTAGTTCAAGAACATATTACAACACCTTCGAAAGGTGTGTTCTTGACACTTGCAAGACATTTCTTGCAAATACCCCTTCCAATGTCCATCCTTTCATAAAGAAAGTTTGTTCCCTTGGAGTTATTTTGCCTTCTTCATTTGACTTCCCTTTTGACTACAATAGTCATGGTCCCTAAACTCCCACTATCTCTCTTGAAACTCATTTCAAATGTGTTATACACATCAAACGATTTGGAGAGCGTGCGGTTATTGTTCACTATATAGTTTACAATAAACTTAGTGAACCATTAGGATAGGGACACAAAGGTGAAGTCCTTGCCTATTTTCCGTCTCGTTAAGTGGTTTAACACTTCAACCCTCAATGATTCAAAATCATCATAAGTCCATATAAATGGACTATTTTTGTCAACCAACCATTATGTTCTAAACATAACAACAAACTCTCAAGAGTTGTTCAAGGCAACTCTCATTTCTTCATACAACTATTTGTAAGTGAAGAATCATGGCACATAAAGTGTCCATGCCCTTGTGCTTACTTCTCAAGTTCCTTGTTCGTGTAACAAAGAGACAAGCACTAGAGTTTGCATTGTCCTCTTCATGGTAGACTTATCTAACATGTTCTTCCATTGATACATTATCAATAGGAAGATTGTGAGGATGAGACTACTTAGGTACTTTTACAATCCATTCAAGACAATCTATGGGATTGTGGTACCAAGTTCGGAAACTAAAGCGTTCGGTTTTTCTTTGTCAAGTTTTGGATAGCGTTTGCAAATATATTGGTAAACAAATACATAACGAATATAAATTGATTGATTTTAAGCCATTTGATTCGGGTCTTTAAATCAAATAGCACCACCCACTATTTTTGGCAAATTCCATATCCCTCATCGGAATTCGAGAGTTTTGTTGAACTCTTAGCAGGGTATGGGAGACTCACCATTACCAAGCCCACCTCACGATTATACGATGTTGGTTAGCAAAAATAATGATGAGAGAATAACGCTTTACTCATTTACAACTCTTGTAATTACCCATCTAGTTTGGCCTCTAGAGAATGAATGCCTCAGAATTATATCATGTTGGCACCATTGCACTTAGTTAAGTTATTCCCACCATGCTTAGTTTATGTAGAGGTTCAAGCACAACCTCAGAATTATATCATGTTGGTCATACTCGTTGTCTACACTCACCTCATCATATGCGTATAGACTCCTCCTGAATGTAAGCATGCACTTTGTACTCCCCCATTATAGGGTGAAGCCGGTGTACAAGTCACAAACGATTGGAGCCTACCATGGTGGAAGGCCACGAACAGATATTCAAAGCATCTCTCGCTTATCAACTTAATATTGATTTGGTTGAGGGTTTTTAGGTCTCATCACATATAAACATACATTTTAATCCAATTAAAACATTTTGGTCCTATTACAACTATTGGTCCATTTGATTGATTTAGTTGTATATAATACTCCCACTAAGCTTTTAAAACGGTTTTTAAAGCAAGAGTATATGATACTACTAACATAAGGTTTGCATTCATTGATGGACTATATAGTTGCCTTAGGGCCTTAGGATGACTATGAACCTTTGATTCGATTCAAACACGAGCCTAGTGTTGAATCTCGGTCTAGGGATGGTGATTGATTTTAGTTACGCGTTTAATCACATTAAGGCGTGTTGTCTTATTGGGCGTTGGACCCAACTACTCCATTTTCATGCATATCGAATAAAACAAGAAAGGAGTACTTCAAAGTAAATAAGAGCTTATGCTCTTTTACAACAATTGATCAAATCAAATTACTTTAAAGTAAAGAAGAGCTTATGCTCTTTTACAACAATTGATCATATCAAATTACAACCAAAATTTAATCTACACATTCCCATGGTTCAAACAAATTTGAAACGGCCTTTCACATAGCTCAATTATTGTAGGCTAAGGTTCATAATCACCCTTTCTTTAATTAATTAACGCTTTAACTAATTAAACTTGAATGCAACATTTTCATTTGGTTTTTGTATCCATAGAATTGATTTAAATGGAGCTAAATGAAATGAAAATCCAATTCTCATTTAAAGAGACAAAACAATTTTTGTTCTCTACCTAATTTGGGCCAAAATGCTATGACCTCAACTTGTTTGGGCCATAGTGCAATTAACCTCAACTTTTGGGCTATTTTGCAAAAACTTAAACTTTTGGGGTCACTTTGTAAAAACACAAAAGTCCACTACTTCATGTAATTACAACTAGAACCCAAAAATTTCCACAAAAAATAAAACTTCATTAAAGGAGCAAAACAATTTGTCCTTTTAGTGATTTTGGACCTTTACGTAAAAACGTAAACTTTTGGGTCAAAATGCAAATACACAAAAGTATCAAAACTTTATATAATTGCACAAAAGCCCCACAAGGACCCTAATTGAGTAGGGTGGCTGATTTTGAAGCAAAGTAATAAAAAAAATTTCAAAGTTTTTGTAAGTGGGGTGTGTGTAATGGAATAAATCATTACACACCAACCCACTAAAATTTCTTTAATTTTTCAAAATAAATATCTAATATATTTAAACATAAGAAATATTTCAAAACAAAAACTTTATGAAATAAATCAAAACTTTGAATCAAAACACCAAACCTTTTGTTCTTGGCAAGAACATATCAAGAACAATGAAGAACATTCATGAAAACCCATAAGAGCTCCATGAACATTCTTCACCCAAAAACATACCAAAACCACTCAAACTTAAGGGAAATAACATACAACCATACTAGGGTACATAGGGGTTCCAAAAGTCACTTTAAAACACTTTTAACAAGTCAAACAAGAACCCAAAATTCCACCCTTTGGATTTGGCCGAATTTCCCCAAAAAACATGGCACCAAATTTTAGCTCCAAAATTCATGCTCATATGAACTACATCTACAACATTTGAGATGGCAAATTTTCTAACAAAATTTACATTCAAAGAAGCAAGAATAAAGCTTGTAACAATTACAACATTCAAATCACAAACTATGAACTACAAAACCCAAAAGGATTCACCAACTACTAGACTTAGGCTCTTGATACCACTTGAAGGAAAATTTGTGAAAAACATGTTCATTTAAGCAACATCAATAGCATGCAATTAACAATTTAAAGGCGGAATCATGCTTGTATGCACTTAAAACAAAACATTTACCCATGAAATTCAAAGCCTAGTAGATAGGTGAACCAAGACTCAACTCAAAACAAAGTGAGTTGAGAAATCATTACCTTTGTAGATTCCTCTTTGCATAAGCAAAGGCTAATCACCCAAAGAGAGGGCCTTCATTCCTTGCATCTTAGATCCATGGATTTGGATGGATGAAAAGGTTTCTCCAAGTTCCCAAAATTGAGAACCTCTAAGTCTCCACACCAAGGTATATTGTAGAAGAAATGAGTGACCTAGAGGAAGTAAGATTGCTAGCTATTCCCCTCTAGATTGGCCAAAATTTTTGAGAGAAAGGAGAGCTTGTGTTCTCATCCTTTCCCCAAAAATAACCCTTAGTAAATTTTAGGCTATAAAGTCCTTTATATAGTCCCTTCAAATAAGTGACCTAATGGACCAAAAGCCCTATTCTTTTACACATGGCTAGCCTATAGGTTTATTGGGCTTTCAAGCCCTTTGTTTTATTCAAGTTGTCATACAACTTGAGTTAATGGGCTTGACATTCAAATCCCATTGGGCCTTGCGGCCCAAAACTAACCCGAGGTCTTTAACGAACTTATTCGTTTGATTAATTAACATATTAATTAATCCTAGCCTTAGATAAATAATTAAACCATTTAATTATTCTTACTCATCTCCGTTGAATCTTCAATCTCTACCTTACACGGTGTACGATCCATTAGGTTCCTTTTAGCGAGGCAGTGGGCGATTCAAACTCTTTCAAATCGATTGTGAATTGAAACTTACTTTCAATTCTCCCGTTAGTGATAATACACTTTTAGGGCTTCCACAAACCATGAGTGACACCTAGCAGCATATCATGGTTACCCAAGCTAATCAGAAGAGGTGGAGAACCTATTCAGTTTAGGATTACAAATGCAATACGGTCTTTCTCTAATACAATACTCTTGACCACATTGTTTGGTTTGATAGTTTATTCATGTCTACTATCCAATGTGAATCTTGTACTTATATGATTACCTTGAATGTGATCTGGAACGCATTCCAACATCTCATTCATACTCTGGCCAGAGATTCTAAATCATATCATAGAGTATTCTCCCTCAAACAGTTTGAAGGTTAGAGATCCCTTGTTGCGCATTCACTTGCCTCCATGGCTAAGTGGCTTAACCCCAACGATGCCGTGGACACCCTGATAGAGTGACTTTGACATAATCAAAGATTAAGGACCTAACCACAAGACAACTATGATGCCTCAGGTCAAAAGACTAATTTGCATTATCCCAACCATGAGTTCTCATGTGACATGAATATGAGAACTCTTCGTTGATCGTGTTCAGTGAACTCATTCTCTATTGAGCACCTACGTACTTGTCTTGATGTCACACACACCAATGACTCGAGACTAGTCACTCTCCCTGAGAGAAGACATAGCACGTACTGATCTTAACGGACTGTCAATGCCCAATTGACAATCCTATGATCAGGAACGTTTAGGATGTGTCAACGAAAGAATGGTCTCATGAATCTAACTTCTTTAGATCGCATTCTTCCAATCACATATTCCTTGGACTTATCGTTTAAGCATATAACATTTATATTAGACGGCTCAAACAATAATCTTTGCCCTTTAAACTACATTAGTTTGAAATGTCCGTAAAGTATCATCATATGATTGGTTTTAGGGCACATTTCCAACATTATCTCCTCTAGTACCAACCACAATTTTGTTCTCTCCATCTAATGGATTATCAAACCTTAACAAGTTCAATTTCACTAATTTGAAAGTTTATAAAGGAAAAGTGAGAATCCATTAAAACCAAAAATGGCTAAAGACTTATGATAAAGCATTCCAATTGACAGTACCTCGTTAAAATGATTCCATGGCTCTTTGACTCGCTCTACGGACGTTTCAATTATGAAAGATGATCTATTGCCTAAAGCAAGACTTGATTGAAACATTTACGTCCATGAATGGGTACAATTTGGAAGTTTATAGAATCCAATCGAATTTTGACTAGAGAACACACTCCATTTGCCTGAAGCAAATGTTAAGTGCTTCACAAAGCCTAATTTATTAAATTTTGAATTGGGCCACAACATGGGTATGAAACCCAAGCCCTCAAATAATGGTAGAATCAGGGCTTGCAAAGGGGTTGCATCACTACTAGAAGGTGATTCCTTAGCCCCTGAGATCCAAAACTTCAAATAAGGTACAATATTCCCAAACCTCAATTATGGAGAATCTACTTTTGCTTTGATGGAAAATACCATTAGTTAAGCACTTGTATGTGCCTCTACCAATGTTGTTAAGGAGTACGATTAACGTAGTCAATTTGTGAGACTAATTTTGCTCCACCTAACACATTTGGAAGAGCAAAATTTTGACCTGGAAGGGTCATGTTCGCCAAACTCCCTAGTTAGTTGTTGCTTGCTTTGTGAACAATTTCTTATGTTCCTGGATTCAAGTTTGATGTTTGTTTTAGTTCTGGATAATGTTATGGATATTGTCATCAAATATGAGTTAATTAAAGGGAGTTTTAAAATCATGTTTCTTATATACATGTGACCATATTCAATTAAACATGTGATTAGATTTAAATGTGAGGAAGTTAGTTGTCTGGATGAATCTGCTACTACACACTCTAACTTCATACCTAAATCACCCTTTAACCATTGAATTCAGGTATATCTAACTTGATTAAGGACATTGGCACCACTTCTCCTTGTACGAATGATACAGAATTACCATTAAAGAGGTCTTACATTCTCCCCGTTCTAGAAGAATGCCATTAAGTCTTAAGGATATTGAGAGAATAATGACCATGAATGAAACCAGTGATGGAAATAGAATGGAATATCTTTGCATCACGTCCTATAAACATGGCTTAAAGGATATTTAGGAACCAATGCACTCGTATAAGGCGCACTATGTAGCATAGTCGGCCAGAAGCCAAGTGATTCAAGCAATTTACTTACTTTGGCACGACCGTTTGGGACACTTAGGTCGAACAATGATGCCACGTATTATACAAAAGCATAACCTTACCCGTAGTAAGGATCTTGTGCCTACAAGTATATCTTGCCAACCTGCTTGTTGGGAAAATTAGATCTTTATATCATCTCTAGCAAAGGTACTACATGACCTTCTTTTCACATTGGATTCAAGGGAATAGTTGTGGATCCAACCAAATGGTGGACCATGTAAATACTTATGGTTTTGGTTGATGAATCGACACACTGATCACATGTTTGTCCACCTACATTGCTGCTAACCTTTTGGCTGATTTTACCTTAAGGGCTCACCACCCTAATTATCCCATAAAGTCTAGAAGACTAGAGAATGCTAGAGAGTTTATAGGGTATATTTTTCTATAAGTTTTCATGTCTTTTGGGTTTGAAATTGAACATCGATGACCCCAATTTCACCCCAAAATAGCCTCACAAAAGTGATTATAAAATGCAATTAAATTAATCTCGGGCCTTGCTGAATGCACCAAGCTTTTGGTTTCATCCTAGGGCTATGCAGTCTTGTATGCAACTATGTTGGTCTGCTTGAGGCCCATTGCAACCCAATACTATTTTCGCGTTACAATTGGTTAATGATATGACCTAACCTTTCATAGTTACATTTGGGTGTTCATTTTGTATGTCAAGTTGTGCCACCACAACATACCAAAATGGGTCCTCCAATAAGGACCTTTGTTGACTATGATTCTTCTTCGAACTAGCTCTTTCGTGCCCTTTCAAGCAATCTCTTACCATTGTCAATGTCACATGCAAGTCTCAAGGCCCAATTGTTATATATGCAAATGTGCGGAATCGAGAAGACGTTATTTTCGTAATCATGCCATGCTACTTTAATTAAGCCACGCATTTATATAAATCACACCACGCTCGTGTGAACTCATGCATATTCGTCACGCCACGCTTTATCACCCTAATCACTATTCATGCTAAAATAAGCCCAAGTCACACGCCCAGGGCTTGTCGAGTGAATTACGGCGTGGATGGTTACAAAAGTTTATTAGGCCTACGTGGAGTCATGATTATGGAAGATTTTGGGTTACTTAGGAGCCCAAAAGTCCAAGCCCATAACCTTTGTATTCAACGTATGTGGGTAAGTTTAGAGATAACTAGCCTAATTTCCTTTTTTTTTCCTTAGCAAGCTAACCAACTTAGTTAGGAATGAACCAAACCCTAAGCCTTAAAGCTATGTGAAAGCCCAATAGAGCATGCATTTAATGAATAAAAAGGCTAACATTCCCTTCCTAGCTCACGCTGAAGATCAACGCTTGAAAGCCAGGAGATGTAGTATTGGAAGTAACGCTTGTGGAAGACTTACCCAAAAAAGCAACACATTGGGAAGGAGGTCCAGCGTAGGCTTCACAAGACCAGCAATGCCTAGATAGCTTGCACCAAAATGGAAGTGGCATAAGAACTAAGGGAAAAAGGAAGGAATACCACAATTAAAGATTCCTTAGGAGCCCTAGAAAGGAATTATTCACCTGCAAAAAGAGGTATTGTAAGCCATTAAAGAACGAGGAGGCCAAAACATCATAACATAAAGCTTGAGAGGAAAGAACTTTTGGAGGATTGTTCTGCACCAAGCTAGGGAAATTTTTCCCTTAGTGCAAACATCCTCAAATCCTAGAAAGCATCACTCCGCAACCTTAGTAGTTTCCATAACCTCCCTTTGAGTATTCTAGCCATCAGAAACCTTGTTACTACCCTAGGAAACCCAGATTATCCAGCCTAAAACACCATGCAACCATGCCAACTCTCTGTCATGCTAAACCACTATTCTAAAAATCCCCGCCTAGACGCTAGGCGGCTAGCCACTGCTCCGATTAATTCCTAGACATTTGAAAATTAAGAAAGGGTGCCTAGACCTACTGAGGTGCCCACCTAGACCACCTAGGCACCCGCCTAGCCTGTCCAAGCCCGCCTAGGTTGCAACTCACTTAGACAGAAAATAAATAACTTTCATTTTGCATTTTATTTTTTACAATAAATTATTAGGGTCTTGTTATATACTTAAATGAACACACATTATATGTGTGTTCCCCATGCTTTCATTATGTTTCAATACTTCATAATATATATCATTCTACTTTGTAGTTTATGATGAAATTATATATATTTTAAGTATAAACAAACACTTAGATACACGAAATATATTAGATTTACTTAAATCTGCCTAGTCCGCCTAGGCGCTAGGCCCTCTCATGTCACCCAACTAGCACTTACCATCTTTTAGAACCTTGTGCTAAACTGATGAACTTCTAGCTTCTGCACCATGCCTCACTTGAGCGAGCCATTATTTGCATAGTCATGCTAATCTTTAAGTCATTGATCTAACCAACATATATGAACTAACTCTTTCGAGATATTCTAGGACTTGGTATGAAACCAAACCAAGGGAGACAAAAGGATATTCTCAAAGCCCAAGTCCACTTTGACCTAAAAGTCCCCCAACAACCACTTATAGTTTGTGGATTGGCATTTCGATGACAGAGTCTTCCCACGTTAGGGGGAGATAAGAACGCCAACATCATGAAGAATAACGTTAATTAGCGTGGACATTACCCACCATGTCTCATCTCGATTCCCATACTGCATGAGTATGATAAGTAAGTGTAATATATTCTAGCTTTCAGAACGTTGCTCCATACTCAGTTCTCTAATTTAGCTAAAGTGACGAGATCATATACCAGCTACAAACATGTCTGTAAATATAGAAATACCTAACAAACGTCAAGTTAACATCCTCGAAGGGTGTGTTGCCTACCCCTGTTGGATGGCTCGATACCTCAAAAACTAGCCAATCATCTGTCCTCGGCTAAATATGCAATAAAGCACTTGCTTTGTAGGATTCACTTCCCTAGAAGAGGAAGAATATGGCACAAAACGAATCCATACTCGATCGTTATCTTAACCATTCCATTTCATGAAATTAATCTGGATTATTCCGAAACCTAAAGTTCTTGGTCCAATATATTAGTTTAAGTGAGATATAGAATTGGAAGGAGATTATCATTGATGATGTTTCACTTATATGGTAGCTATCGACATAAATGAAAAGTACAATATCAAACCACGTTCTGTTAATGTAGTCAACTTAGAACTGATTGGCAACTTGGAAATATGCAATCCAGGTCTAGTTTGATTCCTTACCAAAGTGTGTTTGAACCTGTCATTCCTATATTGTCCAAGGTAGTCCTGTCATGTTACAAGTGGGAAAGAAAACGTAATGAGATGAATTAAATATTGCAATATGATGCATGCCTCATGGCGCAAGGCTTCTCTTAAACGCCCTTGATTGGTATGTAGCTTATGAATGTGGTCACAACATCTCCATGGAGATATTGATATGGATATTTACATGTAAGCTCTCGAAGAATTACATAGACTTGTTCAAATAGTTCTAAACCATTAAACACCTTTTCAATTCAAATGAGGCATTCACTTTACAAATTGAAGCAATCTGAGAGGATGTTGTATGCCCGTCTAATTGGTTATCGGTCAGGGATATGAGAATATGTTATGCCCTTGCGTGTTAACTAATAAGTATTCTAAATTGCAAGAGTTGCAATCTATGTTGATAACACAAATCGTATTAAGACTTCGAAAGAGTTTGAGAAAACTGCATTGCATTGAAAGACGAAATTTGAGATGAATGATCTTGGGGAAACTAGTTTATGTCTTAACCTAAAGTTCAAGCGTTGTTCTGACAATATTCTGGTCCATCAGTCGAATCGCACCCATAATGTGTTGCTTTTGAGTACACTTATGATCGATACGCTAAATGCCAATGAGACCTATGAAGAGGTTGTGGAATCGGAGGTTTCATATATAGCTTCAACTTTGCGCTTTGTTGTACTTAGCTCATTGCATTAGACAAGACATCTACTTCATTGTTGATTTGTTGGTAAAGATACAATGCCATACACACTGCCACCAAATTGGCATTAAAGACATTTTGTCGTCACTATGAAGTTGGGCTTATCCCTACGCATCCCGAACAGATCCAATCCATGATCCTCAGAATGATGTTTTCCTTGTTTATCATACTAACGTAGGTTACTTATCAAATCCACATAAGGCACGTTCCTAGACAATTATATCTTTATTTGTAGGGATACCGCAATGTCTTGAAGGTCCACGGAATAGACCTTAGTTGCGAAATCTTCGAATGGTTCTAAGCTCACTGCACCTCATTACACCATATGTGAGAGAAATGATTGAAAGCTCTTGTTGAGCATATTGGAACTACCTGCAGTTTTTTCATCCATCGTTTAGTTTCAATGACGATCCATGAAGACAACGCCACATGTATCGGCCAGACCAAGATAGGATACATCAACAAAGTTAACACTAGGCATATTGTACCTTTCTCGCATCTGTAAAGCATCAGAAGATTGAAGTCAAGCAGATCTAATCCTAAGCCAACATTGATAACCTCTTCACGAAGTTACAGCAGAAGTTAACCTTCCACAAGCTTGTTTGAGGAATTGGTATGCGTAAATATCTCATTTGCAATGCTTATAGTTCTCATGGGAGTTTTGTCGAACTCTAGGGGAGTATCCTAAAGTATACTCACTTGACCTTAATGTCTTTTTTTCCTTTAAATCAGTAGCATTTTTCTCACTGGATTTTTGCTAACCTAACGATGTTTTAGGGAGGCACCCACATTGAGATGGTCGTACTATTGTGTGCATTTTCTACAACTTACATTCAGAAGATGTTAAGTATCCACATCTTGCATTAACTCACATTTTCTCCTTAGACTATGGCTTTATCCCATTGGGTTTTTCCATAGAAACCTACTCCTATATGCAATCCCTTTACAGACTGGCTCTTGCTACTTGTTCTAACTAAATAATTCTAGTCTTCGAAAGTTAAGATTAAATCCCAACCGTTCATAAAACATAAAACTCACTCTTTCACTCAGAATCCTCCCAAACTCCCAATCCCTCTCCTTGATGACTCCGACCCTCTCTCTTTCTTTCTTTCTTCTTCTGTCACACCACACCAAACCACACCTCCAAAATTCATCTTTTTCGACGACATCACATCATCAAATTCATCTCCTAGTCCCACTAAATTCATCTTCCATCTTCAGCTTGCACAAATTCTCTCTCCTTCTCAACCTTCCACCACCCATTTCTGTATAAGGTAGTAGTCGACCAACTCTCTCTTCATCAGCTCACAGCTCGCCAAAAAACCATTTTCATTTCAGTGGTTGAGGTAGAGCTCCATTAATTCTCAACTTGATATGCACCAATTCTCAGGTTTCCTAACTCAACTTGCAAGTACCAATAGCAATGGCAGAATCCAAGGAAGGAGAAGCTAGACAGAGATACATATTTGTAATATATTTCTTTTTTAATGTAACATTTGTCCATTTTCTTTCACAATTGGCTACATATATTGTTCCCCAAACACTCTAAGCCAACTGGCATAACTAATCATTTAACAGCTTAATTAAAATACTTATTTAATAGCTAAACTACTGTTGACCCTAAAAATTACAAAACCTACGTGGCGCGCAGGCCGAGTAACTAATAAGCTAACTACGTCCTTCGGTTGAATGCGGGGCGTGCTAACTCGTCGGTCGAGCTCGGCCGAGGAGTAAAATTTGTTGTCGCGTTGAACGCGTTGTTGACTTCTCTATGTTGCGATTGCGACCGAGGAAGGAACACTCTCGGTCTCTGGGTTCTATAGCCTGAAGGCAAGGCTACTAATTCTGCGAAGTTCACAAATCGTCGGAGCCCGATTCGGTCACTGTGATTATATTCGTAAGAGTATAAGCATGTCGAATCGAAACCAAACTATATGGACATAGGTACTCAAATGCGATGTAGTCTTGATGATAAATGTAGTTCAGCCGTCGGAATGCCGAACTCTGAAACTTACTTGTGAATATCCAATCATAAAATCATTCGGCGTCCAGTACGCCAAATAACGCAATTCGTAACACCTGACTACGCCGAAAAGGCTAGCAAGGTGACCTCTACCAACAAGGGTTCGAAAACCCTTCTCGGCTGAGACTTAGATAGGTAACCGGTCGCCCTCGACGCAGTGCTGTTTATCCAAACTGAAGGTGTTTCTCGATCGGCTGGTTCTGCGGCAACAGTGTTATTTATCCAAACTGAAGATGTTCGCCGGGTGCCTCCACAGTGCTGTTTATCCAAACTGAAGGTGTGTCAGCAGAAAAAAAAAAAAAAAAAGGAAAAATCTCAAGGAGTTTGAGAGGTTTTGCGCAGGGCAATTGTATGCTGAATCGAAAGTCCTTTCTCGTTGCATGATTTCTTGTATTTATAGCACCTCATTCCTTGAATTGCATCCTTATCTGGATTGGGAGTCCTTGTCCCGTTTCAACTCTACCTCGAACAAACCTACTCCCACTAGGGCTTTGAACTTTCCCCTTTTCGAGGCTTTATTCTTTACCGGACGGGAATCCTGGTCGCTCCAGGACTTCCTCGACCCTTTTCTGTTTATCTGGACTACTTCTTAGGATAGCACTCGACCGACCCTGCCAACTGGCCCGGGACTTATTTACTTGGCCCATAGCATTTGACACACCCTTGGGCCGAGCACAACCTGTTGCTCGGCCCAACAATATTATTTTGGGCCGAAACATTGCCCCCTTGCTTCTAAGGTCGATGACTGTCAACCTTTTGGTCGGGCCTCGACCTTGAAGAAGCGGAAACGCCTGTTGCTTATGAGACATGATTGCACTCTCCTCATTACCCCCAACGTACAGCCACGTGTCGATTCTCCGTCGGTCTTAACAGCTTTCGATCATGGCCCTCGAAAACGTGCATCTACCGAAGCGTCTCTTCCTCATTAATGCATTAAAACCGCCGCCGCACGCAATCATGCGTCCTGAAACCTTGGTCCTATCCTCGCAAGTTCCCAAAATATCTGAAATGATTGGGACCTTTTCCCGGTTAAATTTCCCCCCAATTCGAACCAGTGTTTTTTGAATACCAAACATTTGATCTTCACTCTGAAAAGCCTATAAATACCCAAACTTTTGCCATTCGCATCCCACGCCTTCAGAAATTCTGAAAACTTCCTTCTATCATTCCAGTTTGTTCAAGCCACGCCTTCAAATTCATCTTTCTGCAATCTCCCACTTTTTAAAACCACATTTTCTTTTCTCTACCAATGGCTTCCTTTATTTCAAAGCTTTCCGACGAGTGCAATAAGTGCAAGGATTTCATCGATCGGAGCGCCATCAAGACGCTACGATTCGAAAATAACATGGCCACCTCTCACCAGATTCTGGGCCCACTCTTCAAAGACGCAGTACCGTCGTCCATCACCAACCTTCTCAAGGAGCAGTGCTTAACACCCCTGCTGCAGGGGTTCGATTGGTCGAAATGGACCTTGGCGCGGCCTCAATGAGCCTAGCCCTCAACTACCACAGCCTGGGCCACCTGGGTCGACCGAATGAGTACATTCTTCGACAAGGAGTGGAAAGTTCTTGGTATCTATGATGCCATTATTCTTTCGACCATGGAGATTACCATGGATAAGGAACTGCTTATGGCGGCCCTGAGTTTATGCTGTTCGGCCACCAACACCATGATCCTCCTTTCGGTCTTCTCAGCCCCACAATCCTTGACATTTCGGCCATCCTTGGGACTTCTCCATCCGGCCTCCCCATCGATGCCGCTCTTTCCGGATGCCCTACTCTTCTCGACTTAAAGGCGTTATTCGACGAACGGGCCGTCGAGACGCTCAGTCGAGGCGACCGGGAGCCCTTAAAGGAAGAAGTTCAAAAGATCCACAAGAACTTCTTCAACTACAACACTCTCATCCTTCACTTCGCCGGCCGAGGCGAGGAAAGCCTTAGGAAGGGAGAACACGAAGCCTTCCTCTTCTACTGGTACAACAAATTCATTTGTTGTACCAGGTCGAACAAATGCCTGGTCGAGAATATGCCCGTGGCCCAGGCACTGGCTAGTGGTCGCTCATTGGCGCTCAGCCCGGCCATACTTGCTAACCTCTACCGCTGCTTAGCCGAGACGACCATTAACAAGATTGACCCGCACCAGAACGGACCCCTCTGGGTCTTCCAACTCTGGTTGCACGTTTATTTTTCCACCCTTCGGCCTGAGGTTCTCGCATTTCAGCGCTTGGCCGCCCTCGGTCTTCAACTGGCCTCTCGACCGGTGCCTCCTCACCTGGCCGACGAGGTTCTCAAACACTTCCTCAGCCTCGACGTCTTTTCGGACGACGAGTTCCTGGTGTGCCGGCGCCAGGAGTACCCCACCTCGATCAGGCTCCCCACGGCATCGTGGGCCGAGTCCGAGGATGCGGACCTTCGCTAACACTGGGGGTCATTCGTTCTGGCTCGCGATCTCTCTCTTGGTTGCGATGCCCGTCGAGCCAGCTGGGAGGTATACCATCCCTATTTCGTCGCGCGGCAGCTTGGCTACCTCTAAGGTTGCCCTGTACCCCTGCTTTCCTCTCGGTCCCTCTTAAGTCGAGGGCGTCTTTCTGGTTCCTCTGAGAGGGAATGTAAGACGACGGAGCAGGAGTTTCAGGACAGGTGTAAGAAATTCCAACTTCGGCCGACGGTTCCTGAATCCCTAGGAACTGATACCTTCGGGAACTAGTGGGATGAGTACACCAGTGACTTCTTCGGGGTCGCGACCGAAGACGTGGTAACCAAAGTCTTCGGCGACCGGCCTAAATCGACGCCCTCGGCCCAACTCAAGGAGTCGACCCAAGGTATACTGTCTGTCTGCCCCTTGTATTTCAATTACTTGCCCCCTGTTATTAATTCTTTGCTTTTTCAGGGGGTCATGTGTCGAGGAAGGTGGAAGCGGTCGTCGCGGAGGTGAAGGCGAAAAAATTGGTTCCCACGAAGAGGACCATTACCACCGAGCGGACAGTCCCCGCCAAATGCCCTCATCGAGAAGCCGAGCCGGAGGACAATGCTCCTCGTCCTTCCAAGCGCGTCAAGAAATTGGCGAAGAAAGGCGACCAGGAGATTCATGTTGTCCCCAGTGACACCACAGGGACAACTGCTCCTACCGGCTCTCCTGTCCCGGCTGCCCCAGCTTCAACAATCCCGCTTCCTTCAGCCGTCTCCCTGCCTGAGGCTACGGCCGCTCCGGCCGTCGTATCAGCTCAAGCTCCGGAGCCGGTTATGGCGCCTGCCATGAGGGAGACGGCCGCACCTGCCGAGGCTCCCTCCTTTCAGCGACCAACGGTTATTCTGGAAGAGGTATAATTCTACATCTATCCTTTGTTTCTTTAGCCTTTCAGTCGTAACGAAATTTTTTTTTTTTTTTAGGACGTCGAGAGCGAGAGTGACGAGGTCCCGCTGGAACGCTGCCCTCGACCAGCGAACTCTCCTCCCTTCCATCCTCTTCCGGTGGTCGAGGCGACCGCGCAACCACATCTTCCTAGGGCGGATCGCGGAAAGAGGCCCATGGCTGACCCTGAGACAACGGCCGAAACGCCGATCCATCCGCAGGATGAGGACCTCCCCATTCCTCTGTAAGAAGTCTCTTTGGCCTTTGTAAGTCTTATTTCTTTTGCGTTGATCTTATCATGACACATGTTCTTAAAGAACTATTAAATGTCAGGTGCCCGAGCGTTCATTTCACCGACAATTTTATGCGCCGACGGGCGTTGTCTATATTTCCTGGCCACCGTCGTGGCCATCAAATGTAGATAACCTCCATCGGCCGTATGAATTGAGAAACGGTCTAAGGCACTGGGCTCGGCCATTGAGTTCCCTGGGTTCGAGCAATGACCCAGAGGGCATGGCCGAAGTCTCCTCTCGGCAGGTCTAAAACAATCCCTTTGTCATGCACCATATTACGACGTCTTATTTTTCTTCACAAAGTTTTCCTTTTATGTGTAGCCTTCGTGGGAAGTGGAGCTCGATGCTCTTCTGCAGAGCACGACAGGTGAGGCCGGCTTCTCTGCTGCTCCTGCTGAACCAGCGGAGACCATGCCCGAGGCCCAAGCCTTCGTAAGGCTGCACGAAATCCTGTCTCTCTCTGCCTCCCAAGTTCTCCGATGCAAGGGTCTTGGCTCCATTGGGGAGTGTCTTAATGACCTTGCCAGCGGCGGTTACCTGAGCCCGAAGAATATCTCCTTTCTCACCGACCTTCTGGAGCGGACTCGGCAACACTTCAATATTTTTGAACGAGCACTACAGGCCGAGGACGACTTGAAGGCGGCCAAGGTCGCGCAAGAGGCTGACCGAGCGGAGATGGAGGCAATAAGAGCCAAGAAAGCTAAACTGACCGAGTTTGATCGCCAAATCTCTGACCTTCAGCGTCAAATTTCTGACCTTCAACGGCAAAGGTCTGCTGCCGCTTCAGAGCTTGAGAAGGATTTTGAGGCCAACAGGGCTCGGCTGACGGCCTTCGCTGCTGGCGCACGGCACATCCAGCAACTGCAGTTCAACAAAAAGACGAGGCAGGCTGAGATAATTTTGAGCGAAGCGAAGTGGCTGGAGCTAAAAGCTGCCCTCGAGACTTTCCTCCCCTCGACCCCCTAGGAAATTATCTTTGTATCTATTTCTTTTGTTATCAATACAATGGTCTTTTACTCTTGCATTTCCCATGTGATTGGATAGTACTTTTTTAAAAACTTTCCGTTAATTGGCAATTTGTGAATTGAACCGGTCCGATTTCTGAGATGATATGCCCCCTTGCCGAGAACTTTGTGAACAATGAATGGCCCTTCCCAATTTGGCGACCATTTACCAAACCGGGGGTCTTTAATCCCGACGGGCAACACCGTTTGCCATACCAATTCTCCTTCGCCGAACGTTGTTTGTCTTACACGCTGGTTATACGCTCGCTCGGTAATTTTCTTTTGTGCTATCAATAAGTTACCCGCGTCAATTCGATTTTCTTCCAAATCTTCTAATTCTTGTCGCATCGCTTGACTATATTCGACACTGAACAAACTACTCTGCTCGATTACTCGTAATGAGTTTATACTTAACTCGACCGGTAACATAGCGTCGTGTCCATAAGTTAACGCGTAAGGAGTGGTTCCAGTGGCCGACTGGGGTGAAGTTCGGTATGCCCATAGTGCTTCATTTAACTTCAAATGCCACAAACCAGGCCTTTCTCTTACCGTTTTTTCGAGGATGCCGATCAACACTTTATTGCTTGCTTCGGCCTGTCCGTTTGCCTGAGGGTAGTATGGTGTAAATTGCTCAAGTCGGATATTCAGACTTGCCACGTATTCCTTAAACCTATCGGCCGTGAATATGGTGCCATTGTCAGTTATGATCGTTTCTGGTACGCCGAATCTGGTCAAGATATTCTCCTCTACGAAATTGCATACCTCTTTGGCCGTTAATTCAATGTATGATCTTGCCTCGACGCATTTAGTGAAATAGTCAGTCGCTACAATTATCCACGCGTGTTTTGCCGCCCCTGATGATGGCGTGATTTTGCCAATTACGTCCATTGCCTATCCCCTGAACGGCCATGGTTTAGTAACCGAGTGGAGCAATTCGGCTGGGGCTTTCTGCACGGGTCCATGAATTTGGCATGGTACGCATCTTCGTGCATATTCGATGCAATCCTTTAATATACTGGGCCAAAAATAGCCGTGTCGTCGAAGCAACCAGCGCATCTTTCGTCCGGATTGGTGTGCCCCACAAATTCCTTCATGTACTTCAGCCATTGCTTGGGCAGCCTCGTGTGGGCCGAGGCACAATAGCAGTAACCCGTCCTCACCCTTGCGGTATAATTCATTTTGGTATGACACGTAATTCGTGGCGAGGACCTTCGTTCTCTGGTCGTGTTTCCCATTGGGGTTATCGAGGTATCGTAACATCGTCTTTCTCCAATCATCTGGTTCCACCTCGACGGCGCATACTTCTACAGGGTCTCCCCGTTCTAGTAGGGATGGGAGCGACATCACCCTTGTGCGTATTACGTGTACGCGCTGGAGAGTTTGCCGATTGATCATGGTCGGGTACGCTCGCAGACTTGTGGCTGCAATTTGGCCTAGCTTGCCCCCCGTGAGTTGTGCTCCAGAGCCGATCTGGGCGAGTTCGTCGGCGTCCGTGTTGTGAATACGTGAAATATGTTCAAATGTGATCCGTTCGAACGACTCGGCCAGGTAGGTGGCGACCATGTGATAGGGCGCTAAAGTACAACTCATGCAACGAAACATGTCGTTCAGTTGGTTAATCACAAGTTCGGAATCACTGAGGACGAGAACGCGGGAGGCCCGGAGATCGTGCAAGACGTGGAGGCCGATAATGATGGCTTCATATTCAGCGTGATTATTTGTACAGCTGAAATCCAACTTGAGAGAAAAATACCAGCAGCAGTGGTCGGGCAACTGAATTGCAATACCAACACCCACCGAGGTCGAAGTACTGAAACCATCAAAATGCATAGTCCAATAGTTATCGCGTGTGGTGACTAAACCGATGTCGATGTCGCCTCCCCCAAAACCGTAAGAGGAAAGGAGGTGGGCCAAGAATTCGGCGAGAGCTTGCCCCTTGACGGCCTTTTGGGGTACGTACTGAAAGCTGAATTCGGATAAGGCGAGCGTCCATTTCCCGATTCGGCCTTTAACGATGGGCCGAGTGAGCATGTAACGAATTAAGTCTGTTTGGGCGATGACCTGCGTAACTGATGGGAGCATGTAGTGCCGAAGCTTTGATGCGGCAAAAAACAAAGCTAAGCAAAGTTTTTCGACAGGTGAATAATTGAGCTCTGGGGAATTCAGATTACGGCTAAGATAAAAGATAGCTTGTTCACGCCCTACATTGTTATCTTGCGCGAGGAGACAACCGATGGACTCGGCGGCTGCCGAAATGTATAATTTAAAGGGTTTGCCGCGACAAGGTGGAATTAGCATGGGTGAGGTGGAAACGGCCACCTTGATTTGCGTAAATGCAGTTCGATGCTCTTCGCGCCATTCGAACTTGTCGGTATCCTTAAGTTTAAGGAGCGTAGGGAATGCCTTCATCTTACCGGCCGAATTGGCGATGAAACGACGGAGGAAATTTATCTGCCGGAGTAATGATTGGAGCTGTTTCTTTGTTGTCGGAGGTGGAGCGCTAATGATTGCGCGGGCTTTATTTTTGTCGACTTCAATGCCGCGATGGTGCACCAAAAATCCTAAGAAATTACCGGCCGAAACACCAAAGGCACACTTGGCCGGGTTCATTTTGAGATTATTCTTGCGCATGCGAAGGAACGCTTGCCGCAGATCATCCATGTGCGTTTGGCGGCGTTTAGATTTTACCACCACATCATCGATATATACTTCGACGATTGTACCGATTAAGTCGTGGAATATCATATTCATGGCTCGTTGGTATGTGGCGCCGGCATTCTTAAGGCCGAGTGGCATGACTACCCATTCGTAAGTACTGAGTGCCCCAGGGCAGCGGAAAGCCGTCTTGTGGACGTCGACTTCGGCGATGAAAATCTGGTTGTAACCCGCATGGCCGTCCATAAACGATAGCAATTCATGATTAGCTGCGGCATCAATTAGCAAGTCTGAGATTGGCATTGTATATTCATCCTTGGGAGTGGCCAGATTCAGATTACGGAAATAGATGCAAATGCGAAGGGCTCCATTTTTCTTTAACACTGGGACGATATTGGCCAACCATTCGATGTACCGAGCGGTCCTAATAAACCCGGCTTTTAGAAGCCGAACTAATTCCTCTTTGATGCCAAGTTGTACCTCGGTCGAAAATCAGCGAGGGGGTTGTCAAAAAGGTTTACACCCGTCCTTGATGCGTAGCTCATGCTCCACAAGGTTGCGATCGAGGCCTGGCATTTCATGGTAGTGCCACGCGAAGCAATCTCTAAACTCCTGGAGTAATTTACTGAGTTCGACCTTCATAGACGGTGGGAGTAACGCGCTGATAAACAATGTTCGAGGATCATCGGCTGTGTCTACATTAACTTCTTCTAATGGGTCTTTAACCTGGGGCCGATTGTCTTCGAGTTCGGCTGGTGCAGCCTGAACTTTATCAAAAGATAGAACGAGGCCGTTATCCGCTTCGGCCAAAAATTCGATTAAATTGATGCCAGAATTCGGTTGCTTGGTAATGGCGTACCAATGGGCCAGCAAGCGTTCCATTGTCGATGAAACCGCAGCCTGACGCCGTTCTTGCTTGGTGTTATCAATCATCGGCATTGGTGACTAAATCTGCCAAGCCAAGTCTCGCCGAATCTTGTTGGACAGTCTCGGCGCCGACCTCAATAACTTTCTGTACCGAAATTCTTGTCGGCCACCCATCCTCGTTAAGGCCTTGGAGGGTGATGTAGCCGATGTGATCATTGTAATAGCGAGCCTGAATCATGTTGGTTTCAAAGGGTTGATTATCGGCTGGGTGTACTACGACCGATTTGCCATCCCAAAAGATGAGGACTTGGTATAATGATGAAGGAATGCAACTGGTTTGGTGGATCCAATCGCGGCTAAATAATGCGTTATAGTCGGTCTTGGAGTCAATTATAAAGAATGTCGTCATGTGGTGACGACCGGCAATGCTGACTTCCAACGGGAGCACTCCTTTGGTCTGAGACTTGTCACCAACAAAACTACTCATAGTGATGCCTGACGGGATGAGTTTGTTATCGGAACGGCGTAGAGCCCTCATGACGAACATTGGCATAATGTTGATTGTGGCCCCACAGTCGACAAACACTTTAGAAATGGGAAATCCTTCGATGTGAGCCGTGACATATAACCGCTTGAGGTGTTGAAGATTAACTGAGGAGGAACGGGGAAATAATTCGGCCAAAGCAGCCTTAAGGTTGTCCTCATTTCGGACTTCCCTATCGTCGTCGTTTGTGACGAAATCTACCTGTGTTGCTTCCTCAGCAACTACGTCCCCGTCCAAGAAATTTGATTGGTGGGTATTTGGTTGGAACTCAGCTGGTAGGACATGGACCATACTGATCTCCATATGTTCGAGGACCGAGGGACCCATCGGATCGTGGTCGTCGTCTTCCACAGAAGTAACCATAGTATCAGTCGGCGGAACATCCTCAATCGAACTTTTGAGTGCCTTGGTGTGAATCGGTATCTGAGGCGTGTTGATCGAGTCGAGTTTGTGTTGCCTATTTTCTTCGACTATGTCTACTGCCGAGATTTATTTTGGTCCTGCGTTATACGAGCTCGTTCTTCATAGGCGATATGGGCGTTCCTCGTGTCCAGATATGTATCTAACCGTGCTATCCTTTTTTCCTCATCGGTTGTGAGGCCGAAGAGAGATACAGCCGAGAAAACTTCAAAATGATAGCGCAAATGCTGAAGGTCCTCGAGTGAAAAGGGTAATTTAGCGACGTTAATATCTGTGTAAGGATCGACCTCAAAACCAAGGACCCGAGTCTCCCGTATATGTTGGAATCTAGCTTTAATCGCTGGGTCGGAAGTTTTCTGAATAATTTGCTCGGCATCAGGGCAAGTTAGAGCTAGGTCGAGGGCTTTCTAACACGCCTTGGGTAGTCCGTATAAGTCATTGGCGGAATATTTCCTATGAAACTCTCGCATGTACTCCAGGGATTCACCGAGGAATGGAGGGTGTAAATTGCGTCGTATTTTGATGAACGCTTGCGCAGTGGTAATAGAGAAAGTTTCCTTTCGGCCTCTTGTCTAAAATGCTCGAGACGAGCTCTCGTCTCCCCAGGCCGGAGAAGAAGCTTGATACGTTTTTCAGACTCTTCTATAGTGGTTTCAAATTCGGGAGCCGCTATTTTTCTCCCTTCGACTAACTCGGTCATGATAGTTGGGGTTGGCCGTTCACTACTGCTTTCCACGGCATTTTTTGGTTGCCACTGGTTGGCAGGGCTGGCCTGCACTTCTTGTCGTCGAGCCATGCAATCTATTCCTTGGCGACGACGTTTTTGAGACTTAGACAACGCCGTATACAGACCAGTCGGAGAATTGTAACTGTACCAGCATTGATCCGATGTCCTGGGTGGTTTGAAAGTTTTTCGATCGGCTGGGGAGCCCGAACTGCTGGTATTGCGCGAGTAATAATCCTCATTATAGAAAGGTACGTCCAAGTCAAGACGTCGCCTGACCGGGGCCTGGTCTTGTGACCGTGCTTGTGGGCCGAGTCTATCAAACACTTAGCATCGTGGACCGTTACCAAGTCCCCTTGGCGATGTTGTAAGGGTCGTGGATGGTGTCGAAGATATCTTCTTCCTAGGTTCGACTGGTGTTTTACAATGGTCACATAAAACCCTTGATTCATAAGTCTCGTCGGAACTTGCCCCCGTCATAGGCTCATCGATGGGTGGCCCCGAACGTTCCGTGGGTGGTGCATTTGAAAATAAATCAATCTTTAGTCTTGTTTGACCATGCCTTTTACGGATATGTTGTTCCGGGACGTATTCGGCCTTCCCTTTGTTTTTAGGAAGATGAGCATCCACCATACCAATTGTTGTTGAAGGGAAGGGATTGACATCGACCGCCATCTGCTTTTCCGGAAATTTCAACTTTCCTTTCTCGATCCAACTTTGAATTGTGTCCTGGAATACAACACAATTATTGGTTGCATGCTTATTAGAATTATGATACTTGCAGTATATCTTGCCTTTCAATTCATCGGCCTTGGGGATAGTATGCCCCGGCCGAAGCTTGATGATTTTTGCTGCCAATAATTGATCGAAGATTGCATCGGCTTTGGTGATATCGAAAGTATATACTTTCAATGATTTACTCATCTCCTCGGCGGCCGAACGGGTCTTGGTGTCTTTGGAACTCACTTGAGCTAAAGCCTTGCAGACGTAAGGTTTATCTATTACTATCTCGGCCGCATCGACACTAGCATACTGATGGTCCTCGCTCTCGGCCAATGCATAGCTAACCGTGGGGTTCTTGTACAACGTCCCCTAGGATGGTGACTTTGATATTTTTTCTTCTCGAAGCAGATAATCATACTGTTCAATGTGTTGAGCAAGTTCGTACATATCTCGAATGTTTGCCCCCAGAAACTTCTTTTTGTATTCCACGTCCAATCCGTCGAGGGCGATCCTGACGAATTCCACTTCAGGGAGAGGTACTCGGCACCAATTCCTGGCCGACTTAAACCTTGTTAGGTATTCCATTGGAGATTCGTCGGACGCTTGAGCCATCCTGGCCAATGATGATACGGACATTTCCATCCCTGGCCGATAGAATTGTTCATGGAACTTCTCGACTAACTCTCCCCAACTCTGCACGAAGTTGGGTGGGAGATTAATGTACCAAGCGAAAGCGGAGCCTGTTAGTGAAAAATTAAACAGCCGTAATTTATAGAAGTCGCTATTGACGTCTCCACACTGCGCTGTGAACCGAGCCACGTGTTCTAATGAGGATAAAGACGATTCCCTGGCGAAAAGACTGAAATCAGGGATCTTAAAACCTCACGGGTATTCCAACCTTTCTACATAAGCCGGGTATGGATGGATGAATTTTGGGAAATTCGGCCCCTTCTTTAGGGCCGAGTCAATCATTCTCTGGACTTCGGTCATGTTTACAGAGGCGGCTTCTTCTCCTTGGTTTGGTCATTCGGATCTATTGCCCAGTCCACCTCTTTTATCTAAGATGATTGGTTGTGGCTGGGCAGACCCTTTTTCGGCTTGTATCGGAACATTTGTAGAAAGCTGCCGAGGCTGCCGACCTGGCCATCTTCGAAGGCTTTACTAACCAACAATTCAAGCATCCTGGTCTGTGTGTCGTTGTTACTTCGTATTGCTTCCAGTAAATCATTCATCTTTTGACCAATCGACTGCTCGACCTGTCGATATTGTTCATCAAGTCGTATCCGAAGAAACGACCTAGTTGGTGGATCAAAACCCTCCCCACCATCGTCGTCGCAATCTTCTACTATTCTTTCCACGAACATGCTAGCTGTTTGGTTAGGGATCTCTAAGTTGCGAGGTTGTCTGTCGAGATAGATTTCATTCTCTCGGTGTGTCGCGCTTGTGGCCTCGGGCGATGCAACAATGATCGGATTTCTTGCAGGGTGCAAATCCTGCCCAAGGCTTTGCACTGGTAAGTCAGCTGTTGACTTTCCCATGATTGTTTTCTTCTTTACAGACCGTGTCTCAATGGTCATGAACTCCGAAGGTTTAGCACAATTGTCCCACTGGGTGTGCCAAAATGTTGACCCTAAAAATTACAAAACCTACGTGGCGCGCAGGCTGAGTAACTAATAAGCTAACTACGTCCTTCGGTTGAATGCGGGGCGTGCCAACTCGTCGGCCGAGCTCGGTCGAGGAGTAAAATTTGTTGTCACGTTGAGCGCGTTGTTGACTTCTCTATCTTGCGATTGCGACCGAGGAAGGAACACTATCGGTCTCTGGGTTCTATAGCCTGAAGGCAAGGCTACTAATTCTGCGAAGTTCACAAATCGTCATAGCCCGATTCGGTCATTGTGATTATATTCGTAAGAGTATAAACACGTCGAATCGAAACCAAACTATATGGACACAGGTACTCAAATGTGATGTACGTCTTGATGATAAATGTAGTTCGGCCGTCGGAATGCCGAACTCTGAAACTTACTTATGAATATCCAATCATAAAATCATTCGGCATCCAGTACGCCGAATAAATCAATTCATAACACCTGACAACGCCGAAAAGGCTAGCAAGGTGACCTCTACCAACAAGGGTTCGAAAACCCTTCTCAGTTGAGACTTAGATAGGTAACCGGTCGGCCTCGACGCAGTGCTATTTATCCAAACTGAAGGTGCTTCTCTGTCGGCTGGTTATGCGGCAACAGTGCTGTTTATCCAAACTGAAGATACTCGCCGGGTGCCTCCACAGTGCTGTTTATCCAAACTGAAGGTGTGTCGGCATAAAAAGAAAAGGAAAAATCTCAAGGTGTTTGAGAGGTTTTGCGCAGGGCAATTGTATGCTGAATCGAAGGTCCTTTCTCGTTGCATGATTTCTTGTATTTATAGCACCTCATTCCTTGAATTGCATCCTTATCTGGATTGGGAGTCCTTGTCCCGTTTCAACTCTACCTCGAACAAACCTACTCCCACTAGGGCTTTGAACTTTCCCTTTTTCGAGGCTTTATTCTTTGTCGGCCGGGAATCCTGGTCGCTCCAGGACTTCCTCGACCCTTTTCTGTTTATCTGGACTACTTCTTAGGATAGCACTCGACCGACCCTGCCAACTGGCCCGGGACTTATTTACTCGGCCCATAGCATTTGACACACCCTTAGGCCGAGCACAACCTACTGCTCGGCCCAACAATATTATTTTGGGCCGAAACAACTACGATTAAGATAATCACAGCTATAACATTGCCCTATTCTTCAATTAAACCTTGTCCTTAAGGTTGCAATTAGAACTTGAAGTCTGGAAGTCTTGTAGTAAACTCATCATAGTCTTCCCATGTTGATTCTTCAACATTTTTGTTCTTCTGGTGGATAAGCAATTGAACCCCAGCTGTATTGTTCTTCTTGTAAACCCTTCTCTGCAACACTGCTTTAGGCTCTTGAGCTTGTAGACCATCATTAGAATGGTAATGGTGGCACAAGATTAACATCATGACCTACATGTTTCTTCAAGCAACTGACATGGAAGACTGGGTGTATCTTGGAAGTCTCAAGTAGCTTCAACTTGTAGGCCACATTACCAATTTTCTAAAGCACTTCAAATGGGCCATAGAACTTAAGGTGAAGCTTGTGATAGACATGAATTGCAAGTGATTGCAATTGATAGGGGATAAGCTTCAAGTAGGCCAAATCCCCCACATTAAAAGTTCTCTCACTCATGTGCTTACTTGCTTGCACCTTCATCTTGTTTTGAGCAATGGCCAAGTTAGTTTTAAGCATCTTCAACATTCTGTCTCTAGTAATGAGGCCTTGTTCCATGCTTTTTAATTTAGTAGAACCAAGTTCATAAGAGGTAATGTGTGGAGGAGGAAAGCCATAGACCATCAAAGGGAGTGAACTTAGAGGCAGTGTGAAAGGAAGTGTTACAACTCCATTCAGCCCAACGAAGCCATTGGAGCCACTTCTTGGGTTGACAACCTGTAAAGCATCTTAGATAGGTTTATATGCACCTATTAACCACCTCTGTCTGGCCATCACTTTAGGGGTGGTACCCGAACTCCTTCATAATTTTGATCCTTGTAGTTTAAAAAACTCTCTCCAAAAGGCACTAAGGAAAATAATATCTCTATCACTTACAATGGTCAATGGCATGCCATGCAGTTTAAAAATGTTTTCCACAAATTCTTGGGCTACCATGCTAGCAGTGTATGGATGTCCCAAGGTTATCAAATACGCATACTTTAATAGCCTATCCACCACCACTAAAATCACAAATTTCCCTTTGCAAAAGGGCGAGCCATAAATGAAATCCATACTTATATCTGTCTATGCTTGCTGAGGTATTCGAAGAGGCTGCATTAACCCAGGTGGTGAGATAGTTTCATACTTATTCTGTTGACAAATCCTACATTTAACTACCTAAGCTTTTAGGTCTCTCTTCATTCCAATCCAATGTAAGCCTATTTTCAGTCTTTGGTAAGTCTTCAATACCCCTTCATGACCTGTCATAGGTGTGGATTGGTGCTCCTCAAACACTTTTTTCCTCCAAATAGAATCAACACCTAGGACAATTCTACCCTTGTATTTCAAAAAGCCATTGTCGATGTGGTACTTAGAGGCAGCAACGTTAGTTCCAAGAGCTTGATCTTGTACTTCTATTTCTTGCTTCTTCACTTTAACCCAAGTATTCTGTTCTAAATCTTTTCTGAGTTCATCCAGACAACCAAAATATGGACAGGTGATAGCTTGAACCTTTCCATTATTTTCCAAAGGTAGCTCAGAAAGAAGCTAAGAACCTGGTGCTCTAGAAAGAGCATTTGCCACAATGTTCTCTTTGCCATGTTTATATTGCACTTCATAATAAAACCCCAGCAGCTTGGATACCCACTTTTGTTGAAATGGGGTATTTGTTCTTTGGCTCAAGAAATATTTCAAGCTGTTGTGGTCTGTTTTAATAATGAAATGGCGCCCTTGGAGATAATTTTCCCATTTTTTAACTGTATACACAATTGCAATCAGTTCCCTTTCATCAGTTGACAAAGCCTGGTATCTTGGGCCTAGAGTTTGACTTGCAAAAGTAATAGGTCTTCCCCCTTACTGCAAAACTACTCCAATGCCTAAACTATAAGCATCACACTTCAGTTGGGGTGAAGTCATGGTTTGTTTTAATTGCTGGAAAGTTGCCTTAGTTGCTTCTATCTAAACAAACCCTTCATTACCAGTGAGTTCGTACAATGGTTGGCAAATTTTGCCATAACCAGGTACAAACTTTTTGTAATAACCGGTTAAACCCAGAAATCCCCTCAATTCCTTCACATTCTTAAGGTTTGGCCAATCCACTATAGCTTGAATTTTGGCAAGATCTGCAAAAACGCCCCTCACTGGAGACTATGTAGCGCAAGTACTCCACTTGGTGCTGCCCAAAGGAACATTTCTGTTTCTTGAGAAACAGTTGGTGTTTTTGCAACAACTTCATTATTTTCTGCAGATGAACTAGATGCTCCTTCCAAGAGTGACTATAAATTAAAATGTCATCAAAGAACACAAGGATAAACTTTCTCATATAAGGCTTGAAGATGTCATTTATGAGATTTTAAATGTTGCAGGGGCATTAGTGAAGCCAAAATGCATTACAAGGAACTCATAATGCCTTTCATGAGTTCTAAAAGTTGTTTTTTCAATGTCATCCTCGTGCATCCTAATTTAATGGTAACTGAACCTAGATCAAGCTTAGAAAATACTTAGCCTCATATAATTCATCAAGAAGATCATTAATCAGTGGAATAAGATACTTGTCCTTGATTGTATGACTGCTCAAATCTCTATAATCCATGCATAATCTCCATGTTCCTTCCTTCTTCTTTACCAACATCACTGGAAAGGAGAATGGGCTATGAATAGGCCTGATGAACCCTGAATTGAGAAGTTCTTGCACTGACTTCTTAATCTCATCTTTCTGTGCATGTCCATAATGATAGGTCTAACACTTGGGGGCTTAGTACCTGGGATAAGTGGAATTTTGTGATCATGTGTCCCATGTGGAGGCAACTGTGAAGGTAATTGAAACAATGTCTCAAATTACTTTAGAACTGCTTGTAACTCCTCCACTTGCTAAGAACTAAGGGTGTGTTTGTTGCATCGAACTATCTTGGACTAGACTAGCTGCAGGGACTAAGCTGGATTGGCTTGACTTGGACTAAGCTGGATAAGAATTATGAAGCGTTTGGTGCAGCACCGGACCAAGAAGCAGGACATTGAAAATGTTCATTTTATTTATTATTAAATTATTATTTTGCAGTTATTTCGATAGTCTAAACACCTAATTAATTCTAAAAAATATTGTTTGACCATTTATTAATTTACTTTTGCCCTTAGAAAAACTAAAAAGTAAGGATAAATAAATAAATTAACATCAATCATCAGCCCTTCTTCCTCGCAGAGAGATACAAAATCATGTTCATCAAGCAAGACCATTGTTTCTTTCTCAAAGCCGTTCTTCTTATTCGGGAAGCAAAACCCATGAAAATATTTGATTACTGTGGAACAAATAGGATAGAACCTAGAAATTAATCAAAACCAAAGTCATAAATTCAATTAAACAACATGAAGAACCCTGCCATACCCAAAAAATTTCTTGCCATAGAAAACAAGATAGAACATTTTCGTCATTCTGCAATATTTAATCAATGGGTTTCAGAGTTAGTAACGAGACAGAAAAAAGTAGATGGCTGATGGGTTTCAAATCTGGGGTGTAAGGATATCATAAAGGAGTCGCCAACTCCTTTAGTAACGAGACAGTGGACAACCATTGCACTCCCAATACCAAGTCACAAGCCCCCAATGGGAGTGCAAATAAATTAGTGTGACAATGATATCCTCCCACTTCCAATGGTATACAATACCCTTGGCTTTTGATTTTCCCTCCATCGACAATCATCACTTCAAAGGGTTTGGTTGTTTTCAAGGACCACCCCAATGTCTTAATAAGCCTAGAATCGATGAAATTGTGTGTACTTCCCAAGTCTAAGAGGATTCTCACAAAGTGGTGGTTGGCAATGCCTAAAACCTTCATAGTTTGTGAGGACTGTGTGGCATGCACCCTATAAAACGCACATTCACTCAGTCTCATTCCTTGTAATTCAACATGCACTACTTCATCAGAATCTTCATAGAAGTCTCCCTCATCACTCACATCTAACAAAAGTAACTGTTTGTGGATGCACTTATGCCTCCTTACTCACTTCTCAATGCAAAACCAACATTCCCTTTTTTCTCTCTTACGCTGAACTTCCTCAGGAGTAAGCTTGCGATATGGTAACGTAGTGGTTCTAGGCCGAGGAGGCAATATGGGTAGTAAAGTTATTTTAGCTGCAAATAGGGTCCTAAGATTGAAAAGTCGTAACTCAGAAAGCTTAGCATTAATCTAAACAGCTACAGATATGGCATCATAGACGGTTACAGGCCTTAACAACTTGACATCATAAATCAATTCCCATTTTAAACCTCCAAGGAAGCAGCTCTTGAGGAACACATGACCAACATCTGAAGTACGATTAGCAAGCCTACGAAATTCAGTCTCATAATCTTTAAGAGTACCTGTTTGGCGTAATTTAAATAGTGCCTCAATACAATCCTCGAACTCGGAGGGCCCAAACTCCTGACAGAGTGCACTGGTAAATTCTTCCTAAGGAGTAGTAAGGATACAATTGCGCCATTTGAACCACTGCATCGCTTCATTTTCTAAGTAAAAGGAGGCTATAAAGACCTTCTGAGGATCTGGAGTGTTGTAACAAGTAAAGTATTGCTCAGCCTTATAGATCCAAGTGAGAAGATCGTCGCCATCAGAAAATCTGGGAAAATCTTCCTGTTATTGCCATGGAGGCCTCGGAGCTCCACCTCCGGTGTCAAATTGATCGTGATGAGGTGGGCGAGAAGTCACCAAATCGGAATCGGCGGTGATCGGCTAGATTGGAAGATCCGGCACCCCCCCCCCCCCAGAAAGGATTGCACAAGCCAAAGTTACTCAAAGGAAAAAGCAACTTAGCCTCGAAATCAGCAGAGAGTTTGGCCAAGAGCTCATCATTTGCGATGGCGATGAAGATTCGAAGGAAGTTGGGAAGGTCCGCCAGAGTTTCTTCGACAGTAATGAGACGGGCATCCATGGTGGTTAATCGAGTCGTCGGAGCTTGACAGGGCATACAAGAGGGAATCGAGGATCGAAAAGGATGATGCCAATTGATATAAAATGTTATGCACCAATTCTCAAGTTTCTTAACTCAACCTGCAAGTAGCAACAGCAATGGCAAAATAGCAAGGAAGGAGAAGCTGGGGAGAGAGATATTTTTGTAATATATTTCTTTTTAATATAACCGT